>NC_140962.1:158895325-158964825 GCF_056783735.1 Eptatretus burgeri
CTAATTGGTCCTTCAGCGAAGCGAAGAGTCGGCTCAGATAGCAATAAAATAAAAGTGTCAATGAAGGAAATTAATGAATAGATTTGATTTATTTATTAAAATGACGTCATAATCAAAATAGACGGAATGAACAGAACGTTGATCGAGCTTTGTTCACCACAGGGGAGAAGAAAAGACAAACTGACGTTTTGGACATTCACCCCTCTTTTCCTCTGGAGGATAGGTGAATAATCAAAACGACACATTCTACTTACTTCAGAAGGTTTTTTTTCCCCCACGGTGGTTAAATCGTTTTCCCACGGTGGTTAAATTGTTTTCCAATGTTGGTTAAATTGTTTTCCCATGTTGATCAAATTGTTTTCCCACGGTGGTTAAATTGTTTTCCCATGTTGGTTAAATTGTTTTCCCACGGTGGTTAACACACCTCGATCTTCCAACATCACCCTCACCACATCCCTCTCCATAAATAATTATATAATTATATAAACACAGGAAGTGTTTGATTTGTTTCCATGAAATGTTGAACTAATTACAGGAACGTCTTAATTTACACCATCATTGTGTTCTTGAAGATAGTCGTGAAGAGAGGGAAGATAATTTCCCCCAAATAAATCATGTAGCAGGTGAAGGTTCTGGGTAGTGCTGCATCAGTCCTCATTGTTATTGTTCTATTTTCATGATGACAGTGGATTATTATATTTAAATTGTAATGTTTACGATAAAAACAATGGAACATTGTGCAAACACTAGCGTGTGCTGTTGTATTTAATAAACAACTAAACATAGAAAAATTAAATAAAGGGGATTTAACACTGTGTTCCCTGCTGCTGCTGATGTGTTGTTGTTTGTGGAAGTGTTGAGGGGAAGGAGGTGGAGGACTTATAGAGGAGGGGGATCATCTGTGTCACGTGACCTTGACGAAGATAGTGATGTTGAGAGCTCCTCCAGGTTCGAGTCCAGCAACTCCTCTACATCACCCTCGTGCACCTCATCAAATCTGACAGTGTTGGCCATTTTGAAATCATTATTCACGTTGAAACCCTTGAAGCCGTGAACACATTGAGGGGAAACTTTCCCCCATACTCCATTCATGGAGGAACGGGTGATTTCCCTCCATGACTCCTCAACATCACAGAGAACATCCCTTATGGTAAAGACCTTCCAGAATTCCTTCACAATCATCTTATTATCAGTTGATTTCACCAGGTTTATAAATGTTATGGGGAGATAACACGCCTTGAATGTATCAATCACTCCCTGGTCCATGGGTTCAATTTGAGAAGTCGTGGTTCCGTGGAAGTAACACAATCTCCATGTTTGGTCCTGGATGGATGTTGGATGAGTTGGGGCATTATCGAGGAGGATGAGAATTATAAAACTCAAATTCTCCGACTCACAATATTCCTTCAACTCGGTAACAAGATCGGAGATAAAATATTCACAAAACATTTTACTTGTTGTGGTGGATTTACAGCCGAGGGTATTGATATGTAGTGTGGAATAAAGTAGTTCCTGGCCCGCCATTTCCCGTTCCTGTCGTGATTTGGTCGAGCTCCACTTAATCCTGTTACACACGGAATACCTGTTATCCAGCCTTTGGTATTTGAATACCGATGGACAGGCAGACATTTTTTACATATCCCTGTATATCCCTGGGATTTTCTGAATCGTAAACCATGAACGGTTTCAATGTACAATCACCTTCAGCGTCTCCTCCCAACATCAGCGTGAAGCGATCTTTCTCTCCTTTAACCCCCCCAGGTGTGATCTTCTCCTCACGAGAAATGTACCTCCCACGTGACGTCCTCTTCCAAAACAGACCCGTCTCATCAATGTTGAACATTTGTTTTGGAGAATATCCACCTTCCTCCATCATGGAACCTTCTCGGCGGTCTCGGTGTGGGCAGCAGCATCCTCTCCGGTCATTCTGATGTTGTGGTGGTTGTAACTCTTCCGGAAGTTCCAAAACCACCAACAACTAACGTTAAACGTCTTAACTTCACCTTCCTATCAGCTGTACGATCATCTCTTTCATCCCGTCCGAAAACATCCATTTTTACTTCAACACTGATGACCTTCCTCCGTCTTGTGTTCACACGACCAACCTCGCGACACCACGGACCCTTTCCAGTGATGATCACAAAGGGTTCACTTATTACAGAGGAACAATTCACACACAAAATGGTGAACACGTGACCAAACGGACGAACCGAACATGGAGGGTTTCAGGAACTGAGGGACAGGAAGGCGGGAAAACGAGCTCGAGGGAGGAAATCTATGAATCCCACATCATCTCTTATAACGATCACGTGTTCATGGTGTTCAGAGTGTAAATTAAATCACAGCATCACTCACACACTCGAATCGTGTAATTACAAACACTCGTGAAGGTAAATTTAAGAGTGGTGTAAATGACAGGCCGCACTACTCCAAAAACGCGCGAACACAGCACGAGGAAAAGGTGAGTTTACAGGAAATTAAACATGGAGTTTATTTATAAACCTGTGATGGGAATTCACTAATCCGTGTTCAGGGAAACAGAATAAGAAGAAGTACAAAAACCTCAATAACAGTTCAGTACTCACTCAAGTTTCTCCAAGTTGTTGATGATCTTCAGGTCCCTCAGGATGAGCCCAGACTTGGTGCTCAGGTCACATCGATATAACCTGTGAAGAGATAAAAACTCCAAGGAGTGAAACAAAGAAACATCAGCAGAAAGTTCTGGATAAACGAGTTCTAGTCGAAGGCTCTTTGTTACAGGTTAAGAGATAATTAAATAACCTGAAAATGAACAGGTTGAAGGTCACGTGACCGATCACAGTACAAACCTCCTTTCTGTGAGACATCGTCCCCTGGATCGTGGAAACAACTTTGGAGAAAAGATAAATAAATAAATAAAACATCTCAGTGAACAGGTTCGAATCATATTCACGGGGGAGGAAGGGAGGGGGGGGTGAAGACTCCGTTCTCCGGCCCGGTATGAAGAGAGTCAGTCGAAGAGGATTCACCAAAATGCAGCTTTATTGAAGGACCACACGCCAGCCAGCGGAGTTGGTGTTGCCAGCTCAACCAACAGTGGAGAGCTCCCAAAACCACACTGAGTTTTCCATTCAAAAACTCTCCCTTTTCTACAATCTCTCTCTAATTCCAATCTATTTCTTGTGATACTTTAACCCAAGTTGGTGTGACAAGAGCTCATTTTTCAGGGCCTAACATTCGTCCCTCTCCCACGTACAAAAAGTTTTATCACTGTGGAATGGTTGCAGGACAGACAGAAATCCCTTTTAAGTTCACATTAATCTAAAGAGAAAGACAGGCCTGGCTTTGGTGTCACAGTGAGAGCCCAGCCCTCTCAGAAGTGGAATGTGGGTTTACCAGTCGGGTGCAGCCATGTGCCCATGATGGACTGCCTGGCAGCATTTACAGGAATGCTTTCCTCGGGTCGTTATCACTGAAATAACACAGCCTGCATCTTTAGAGGGCATCGGGTGGATTGACTTGCTGGGACACCGTGCCACTAAAACACAGGGAGTTAACCCAAAGCATTTACAGAGCATTGTAAAAGTGGGTTCGAATCCCTACATCGAACTCATATATCTGTATTAATTATGGATCGGATGTGACCATACCACAGCACTCCTCACAGGGGGAAATGGGGATGGACCAGGGGGGGGGGGGGAGGAAATGGGGACGGACTAGGGGGGGTGGACATAGGAACGGAATGGGGAGGGGTGGGGGAAATGGGGATGGAACGGGGTGGGGGTGGAAATGGGGATGGAACGGAGAGGGGTGGGGGAAATGGGGACGGAATAGGGAGGGGTGGGGGAAATGGGGACGGAATAAGGAGGGGTGGGGGAAATGAGGAGGGAATAGGGAGGGGTGGGGTGAAATGGGGACGGAATCGGGAGGGGTGGGGGGAAATGAGGAAGGAATGGGGCAGGGTGGGGGAAATGGGGACAGAATGGGGAGGGGTGGGGGAAATGGAGACGGAATGGTGTGGCGAGGTTCGTTCTGCTGACTTGGTTTGTTTGTGTGAAGTTTGAATGTTTGTTGAAGAAGCTAATGAGATGGAAAACTGGATAAATTCACTTTCAATCATTGAGGGAGGGAGAGGGAGACACACGGAGAGAGGATTGTCCAGGAACCTAAATCAGTGGTTGATCTCCTTGTTTGATCCAAGACGGAGTTTCAAGACCCTGAGTGGCTGATCAATGATGACAAGTAACGCCTCAGTGTTTACTTTCTCCCCTTGTTTACGTCACAATCGATCATCACATGTTCTCAGTCCAAACAGCGTTTTTGTTACAATAACTATTCTTCAAGAAGGGATATTTTACATGGGGGGTTGTACCCCCAGCATTTCCCCATCCCATCCCTTGGTGTGGGAACCAGGGGTCCATTTTATAAATTCCATTCACACATTGGTGGAAATTCCTTAAATTATCATAAATACACGAAGGAGACCCGTGAACTCGACATGACCGGGTGTCACGTTCTGGAGGTGGACACTACCAAACTATGACGTAATCTACCTGTTCGGGAACAATTACGTTTTTCGAGACTTTTTTCAATTTACCCCGAAATTAAATAATTCCACTGATAATGATACAAAACGATGATATTTCTTCCAAATGGACATAATGATGATACTCCGTGAAATAATGAAACAATACAGTCGACTACTCGTAAGTCATCACCATCGGGACAGAGAAAAAAGTGACGACTTAGACGTGTGACGACTTACGCGTATGCGAACATTTATGATGGCTGTGGGGTGAAGGATGAAGTCGCGCGTGGACTGGACACGTACGTGTGAGAGGGCGCAACATTCTCTAAGCCGGATATTGTACCAAAAGGGAAACACAATCCTCGGGGCATCGGTGGGGGTTCATTGGTGAGTTGGAAAGTGATCAAGCAAAGATGGAATTCATGAATCACTTTATCAAAAGTAAAGATAATGAACAACTGTGAGACAACTCATATACCATCGGTGATGGTATGGTGACAAATTACATGACACACAGTCATCGTGGTGATGATTACCACTCAATGCATATGTGTAAGTGAGTGCGGTAATGTACAAAACAAGCCAATATAAAACCATGATCGGACTTCAACACTTAGCTCGATCGATCCTTTACTCCTTCGCGAAGTAATCCGTTATGTTTGACTGCCTCAAACTCTTGGGCATCTGGTGCATGAGAAAGGACTCAAACTGGTCATTGTATTCCATGATGTTGTCTGGGCAATCCTCCACCGAAAGACAGTATCGGCGCATCACATCCAGGGCGCTGAATGCCTCCCGAATAGTTGGAGGCGCATTTGGAATGTATGTCTCCCCTGAGTCCTCGAAATCAACAATGTCCACATCGTCCACGCCACCCGTATCGTCGGAGACGTTCTTCACAGAATCCACAATTTCTGCATCAGTCATTTGTTGGGTGCTGCCTCATTAAGCGTCCACGTTGATGAATTTTTCCAATGAGGGCATCACGTCTGAACCAAAGATTTCAGCGAGTCTTTCCCAGATGTTGCGGAACTGGTTTCCATGGTCGTCATTGCTCTCCTCATCAACTTCATGGGCGCTGCGATCCATATTGATGAATCCGACCGAACGGAAGCAGTTCGCGATGGTAGCATTGGAGACCTTTCCCCATGCGGTTTTGGCAGCTGTCAGGGCATTCAGCAAATCCCATTTGAATGGGATTCCCTCATCTGCTGCATTTAGGCAACGTGTGGCAAGGATCTGGCGGTAGTGAAGTTTCAGGTTTCTGATGACGCCACCATCCATTGGTTGAGTGTGACTGGTAGTATTGGGTGGGAGGAATACAAGTTCTATGTTCTCCAGTTGACATGCAGGGTGAGCGAGGCAGTTGTCAACTACGGACGCAATTTTGCGTTTTTCAAGTGACATACGACGGTTCAGTTTCACCAACCATTGTTCGAACAGGGCAGAAGTCATCCACGCATTTTTATTCGCCGAGTAGGCCACAGGCAGGTGCTTCAAACTTTTGAAGGCTCGGGGATTCTTACTTTTCCCGATTGCGTACAGAGGCAGCTTGTTGGTGCCATCCATGTTCGCTCCAACCAGCAACGTTACACAGATCTTCGCCTGCTTATCACCATGATGGGATTGACCAACGAACCCCAGAGACTTTTCTGGCAGCAGCTGCCAGAAAAGCCCAGTCTCATCGGCATTGTACACGTCCCAAGGCTGATACCTTTCCAGGATGTCTTTCAATTTGCCATCCTTCCAGTCGTGCACCACTGCCAAATCCACGCCGCCTGATTCGCCGCACTACTTGACCTTGCCGATTCCCCACCTCACTTTAAATCTGTCTCTCCAGTACATCGGCAAGGTCTCGGCATCATCATGCCCGAGGTCCGCAGCGAATTTACGTGCCTTCAGCAGCAACATTTCACCGAATATGTGGCTGAGCCGACATTTGCCGAAACCAGATGATGAGCGCGTCATCGACATCTTCAAAGGTGGCGTCATCTTTCACATGTTTCATTTGAAAAAAAAACATTTCACGTGTTTCACACTTACCATCGGCCTCGCGATCTTCTCCACTTGTCCAAATATCTTGCCCTTATTCTTCAAGATATCATTCAATGTCTGCCGTTTGATGTCGAACTTCTCAGCTATGGCTGTTTTCTTCATCAGTGGGTTTGCCTCACAAAACTTGATTTCGTATTTTTCTTGGTAGGTTTTAGTTGTAAGCTTACGCTTCGTCGCCATCGTCCTGCCTGCAGTGCGATCAACGTGGTCACTGACTGAGCTGAACCCAGCGCAGTTATAAATAGCCTATCACTGGCGGTGTACAGTGTAAACCAATGAGCGAGCATCACGATTCCATCAAATCAGGCTTCTCACGAGACAGCAGTTCCATGTGACGAGTTGGGCGTGGTAATTTACTTGAGTTTCCCTTTCGCGGGAATGGACAACATCTGACGACTTAGACGAAGTGACGACTTAGAGATGACGACTTACAGAGGGATGACCCTTTATCAAAGGGATTTAACATGAGATAAATTCGGGACTGTTGGATAAATTCGGGACTGCCAACTTAGGCGAAGCGACGAGTGACACGAAGTCTACTGTATTTAAATATCTGATCATTTATTATCATCACAATCACAAATATGAATAAATATTATTAATTACATTTCATTTTCCCAGTCGGGATCCAGTTTAATTATTTATAACTAACCACGTGTGTGTTCAATATGGACGGTTCATACAGGTGAACAATCCTCTATTATTACCGAATACAATAACATCAAACTCTCGTGAAATATCAAAAACAATCAAACATTGGAAACTACAATGTAAAATACCCTCCTACCCCCAAAAACCGCCACCCCTAAACCCCCTACCCACCCTTCAACCCCTTCCCCCCTCCTCACCCCCCCCTTAGCCTTTTTATTACAAGGAATTAAAAGGAAATTTTTTCACACGAGGAGGCCATTCGGCCCATCATGCCTGCACCACACCAGCACCAGATAAATAAATCCGTTGATTCCCCTTCACTTCATGTGGAGCCTTTTGGCTGCTGCACTGGAACTCATTTCATCGACCTCAGAAGGATGACAGGCTGAGTCAACCCCCCTGGTGTTAATTCCACGGTTCAAGGGCTTGGACTCAGGACCTGAGGATCACAAGCCACCACCTCAAACACCAAGCCACCACCCTAACCACCAAGCCAACACCCAAACCACCAGGCCAACACCATAACCACCAAGCTATCTCCCAAACCACCAAGCCAACACCAGGTGTTTTTCATTCCATGGCCACAAAATGTGGAGAAATTCCGACACTACAACTATTATTGTGATAATGATTATTATTATTATATTTGTAATTATTATAATTGTTATCATGATTTTGATGACCCATAATATATAGTAAGTAATGTTTAGTGTTATTTGGTTTGTATATCCCTGTGTGTGTGTTTGTGGAGGAAACGAAATCACAGTTTGTACACGAATCCCCTCCATCATGATGTTTATTTATATCCGTGACTTTCATCTTTATCAGATTCTTCTTCATCAAACATATTGTGGCTATTGTTGTTGAGGCACTCAGTCTGCAACCACACGTAGCACCGCAATTTCCGATGTGTTTTCTACCTTTGCAGCGTGGTGACACACCTTTGTTTGTTTTACATGTACATGGTGATACCTGTGTGCAGGTGGATCGTCCAGGTTGTCAAAAAACGATAAAGATGCGGCACAGACATGACGGTCCAAACGATCTCTTCATTCGAAGTTTTCTCGTTTTTAGTTCGCGTGTTCGAAGAACAGAGATCTATTGCGATACCCCCGGCGTGAGCGTGAAAATGTTAAAGTTTTTGGTGCAAGTTATTTCCTTTCTAATGTTTTATCTCCCACATTATTTTTACTGATTACAATATACAAATACATATATTGCTTTAAAATTATTTGGATCAGACTTCACTGCAATGCTTTACGTAAAATATTATTAGACTCGTCTTTTAAAAACGATAAATGTATAAACAGGTGAGCATTGGGTGGCTTTGACACCAACTCTGGTTAAAATAAGATCAATCCCCCCAAAATACTCCTATTACACCCCATTACAGCCCCCTCTCCCATTACACCCTGGAACAACCCCCCACCCTCCCCCCCTCTCGGAAGGTGCACCATCGGCACCACGTGGTACGATCACCTGAGTTCCACACCACGGATCCAACGTTGGTGTTTAAATGGTGTAAATGGATCATTCGGGGTTTGGACCCAAACTGATCCACAAACGTCACGTTGAGAGTTCAGGTCCAACTTGATGTTTTCTTCTTCTTCACCGTTACAACTTCATCTTCACTTTAACCATCATTTACCAAGGTCCACAAACATATCGATCACGTGATCTCAGAGAACATTTTTCGTTCCTTTTTACATTTACGAACCTTCACCACAAGAGAATGAAACCGTGAATGTTCAGAATGATTTATGTGAAGCCGTTTATCATTCACACGATTGGTGTTTCAATCATTGTTCCTCATTCTTATTCATTCACCCCAATGATCCCCACACAGAACCAGCTGTCCCTTCCATTCCCCTCTCTGAACACAAGTGAATTACAAAGTTCAACCAAAGGTTAATAATGGAGGTCATGGTTCACCTGGAGAACGTCAGGGACACAATGAGGGAGTATGATGTCATGATGTTTTTATTTCCCCCCCAAAATCCCCTTCCCACTCACTTGAGGATTCGTAACTTTGTTTGTGATTTCAGACCCTCCATCAACTCCTCCAATCCCTCATCACCGATGGGATTCCCACTCAAACTGATGGTAAAGGAGGGAAAGAGAAAAACCCTGAGATTATCATTCTGTTAACAACATGGAGAACCTTGGGAATACTTTCACCATTTCAATAGTTATGTTTATAAATCATATCAACACCAGATAATGATGGGATTATAATCCAGTCCCTCCACAAAAACAATTATATAATGATGGGATTATAATCCAGTCCCTCTCCATAAACAATTATATAATTATGGGATTATAAACCAGTCCCTCTCCATAAACAAATGTATAATTATGGGATAATAACCCAGTTCCTCTACATAAACAATTACATAATTATGGGATTACAACGTAGTCACTCTCCATAAACAATTATATAATTATGTGATTACAACCAGTCCCTCCACATAAACCGTGACATAATTATGAGATTATAACCCAGACCATCCACATAAACCATGACATAATTATGGGATTATAACCCAGTCCCTCTCCATAAACAACTCCATAATTATGGGAGAACAACCCTGTCCCTCCACATAAACCATGACATAATTATGGGATCATAACCCAGTCCCTCTCAAAAAACAATTATATAATTCTAGGATGATAACAAAGACCCTCTGCATAAACTATTATATAATTGTGGGATTATAACCCAGTCCCTCCATTTCAACAATTATAAGTGTCTGGTTTGTCCACAGACAACGGACACTTCAGACTGGTTTCTCCCCCTCGACCCCCCAGATGTAAAGATAGTTATATCAATTGTCCCGCCATTTATAAAGTGTGAGGCACTGTTTGTGGTCCTGTCTCGGTTTGGTCCTGTCGTGTCCCAGATCAAAATGTCACCTCTGGGCTTTCGGAACGAACAGGTGAATCACATCGTGTCCTTCCAGCGACGTGTACATTGTACTTTCCAGATCGAACGCTGATAAAGTATAAAACGTAGTTTTTAAATTTCGTATCAATAACCACGATTATCCAGACTACTCATCAACGGAAACGTTAAATGATTAACTTCTGGAAACTTCGGATATTTCAACGTTTCTGTCCCAAATCGGTATCAGATATCCTCTCCCGCAAACACTGCTTCACCTCCAACTCCCAACATTGTCATGAACACGACCCCGGTTACTGCGACAGAAGATACAATATCAAACTCAAACCCTCCTGATAATATGAACATCTGTGACGGTTTTACACTCGTTTCCTCATTGAGGAAGAGGAAAACTCCTCAAGATTCATCAACACCTCGTAAAGAGAAGGTGGGAATTATCGAGTCAGAAACACCGGGATCGTTTCTCTCTGACCAGACGATGACGAGCAACCGGTACGAATCCCTCGCACATGAGAATGCAGACTCTCTACCTGTACCTGAGATGTGCCCCCAAAATGCTATGGAGGTAAATTATACTCCATCTCTGGAAAACATTAAAAGTAAAACTGTTCCGTCTCCCTCTCTTGTGAACGAGGACGAACTCCATGGAGACTCCATTAAAAAAATAAAAGGAAAAAAACAAATCATTCCCTCAGTGCCCCCTCTCCCCCCTTCTTAACAATGCCCTAATTTACCAAATAACGACCTTCAAACCCCAACAGTGTCCGTGCCAGCTGTTTTACATCACGTGTTTGAACACATCAATAAAACTGAAGAAGAACCTGAAATTATCCAACCTCTCACAGATTCCCCCATTCCCCCCACACCACCCGAGGTTCCTCCAATTCCTCTTCCCCCTCGTTCTCCTATTCATATAGAGCAGGCTGACACCAACACACCACAAGTTACTCCACATCCTGACGAACCAGTAATTGAAATTTTCCCGGATTGTGGTTCCGACATGTCTGAAGGGGAATCTCATGAAATTGAGGTTTTCCCCACAACAAACGAATCAAACCTATCAACAACCCAAATTTTGTAAATCCTGAACCACACTTTCAGTAAAAGACATCGATATCAAGATAGATCATTTTCCTGACCTGCACGGGTTTATCAAATCCGAGAGGAACATGATCCACCGGCCGAGCCAGCACCACTTCACTGAACCTCAGTGTACCAGGTTAAAGAAGTACGTTGTGAAAACAAAAGATGAACTCAAACAATGATCTTTGGTAGTTTAAATATCAATGGTGGAGCGAGTCAGCCGTGTAAAATTCAAGTGGTTAACCCCACACTACAATGGAAACAAGATGTACTTTTCTTACAAGAGACCCACACTACTCCATCATCCCGTGTAGAATGGAACCCCATCATAAAAACGATCAGTTTTTTCAGAGATTCCAATCCCCGTCCTGCTGAGGTTGATTTTCTGTTGAACCCCCTTTTCCATCCATCAGATATTTCCTTTCAGAATATAAACCCAGGACACTTCAGGTCCCACAAGTTTACCACTAATAACATTAATTTTACATTATTGAATGTTTTATACTCCTTCAAAACAGGATGGACCAACAACGCTTCCACACCAGGTCAGGGTCTTATATGAGGGAAATGTGTTTACAAAGGTGTGTTATCATGGCGGGTCATTTTAATTGTACTCTACAACCGAATCTGGACAGAAACGGTGTGGAACCCCATCCCAGACCGGCTAAATTACTAACCAATGTAATAAGATATTTTAGATTCCATGATCTCTGGTGTTAACAAAACCCCATGACCCATCGGTTTACCTGGTGTCAGGTTACAAATATCCAGGTATCCTCAGCTCGGCTTCAACGGATCGATATAAATTCACCCTTTGTCAATCTCTTCCCCACCACAGGAATTTCCCCATCCGGTTTTTCAGATCACCACTTGATTACTGTGAGTTAACACCCACAGATATCTTTGAATAATCAGCCATTCTGGAAACTAAATGTCACCATTTTAGAAACCCCCTCTTTTCGGACCACGTTTAAAGATGTTTGGTCTGTTTTTGTAAATCAATAACATCAGTATATAAATCAGGGGTTATGCTGGGATCATACCAAGGAACAATTTGGGAACATTTCCCAAAAATGTTGTTTCTTAAGGCCCGGTCACACCTTGACGTTTTAGCCAACGTATGCCGATTTTTTGAATTTTTTTTCTAAAACGCTGGCACACGTTCAATACGTTATGGGTAAGTTTTGATAACATTGAGAGCACGCTGAAAAACACTGCCATAGTCGTTGTACGCTGGCTTTAAACGTTGTACTTTTTGGTTGTTCTCAAATTTTTTCATGCTTGAAATTTCACGACGTATGCCGGCGTATGACTCACACGTTCCGCTATGCTGGCCACAAGTTGTATGCACGGTCTGCGATCGTTGACAGACGTCAACACATGCTACTTGTAAGTTAATCATACGTTGAGACACGCCGAGGTAATGTTTAGCGTACCCGAAACTTATTTCTAACCTATGATTAACGTGTTGTTGGCACGTTACGCGATCGTTGCCACACATCGACAGACGTTACTTTTAAGTTACTCATAGGCTGAAAGACGTCGGTATAATGGATCGTCCTTGCGTCAGCGTCCACGGCCACGGCCAGGACACTTATTTGCAGCATTCTTCAAACTTTTCTTCGGCATGACGAGGATGTTCACACTTCGATGTCGAGCTTGGCTATGATTCCAATTGTCCATCGGCAGCGTCTATTTAAAATAGTCGAGTTTGAGCGTTTTAACACGTTCAGAAGAAACGCTTCAAATTTCCAAACCCCAGCGTCAAAAACAAACAAACAAAAAAAAAAACAAAGGCGAGTGACAGCAATTTAAATCGTTCATTGTAAACAATGAAAATAGCTGAGTGGTACCGTTTAAAAGTCGTTGAGTGTAAAAAAAATCCAATTGTTGAGCGCAAGCGTCTACTTTCAATAGTGGGGTTTGAGCGATTTAGCACGTTCAATAGAAACGCTTCAAATTTCCAAACCCCAGCGTCAAAAAACAAAGGCGAGTGACAGCAATTTAAATCGTTCATTGTAAACAATGAAAATAGTTGAGTGGTACCGTTTAAAAGTCGTTGAGTGTAAAAAAAATCCAATTGTTGAGCACAAGCGTCTACTTTCAATAGTGGAGATGCAGCCATTTAAATCGTTGAGAGGCAGCCTATGAACCTACCCGTGGACACGCGGACGCAAGGAGGATCCATCATAACCCACACCCTCCCCCTCACACTCACCTACTACTGCCAACATGAACAAACTACTACTAATACTAATACTGATACTGATACTGATACTGATACTGCTGACATGGACATCGACTCAAAAAGGACTCGAAAACACTGTTGGGTTCCCCTTTTATGAGCAGCATTTTTATATACCAATTCCCAAAACCGCTGCGAACACGTCTTTATATGGCAGTTGTAAGCTAGAAACACATTCACTTTTTTTTTTTGTCGACCGGAAGACGTCATTGGAATACGTCTACATACGTCGATGTGTGTTGGGACTACGTAAAGAATTGGTTCAAAGCACGTCAAACATAAGTTAGAAATAAGTTGCGCGTAAAAAAGACATTACCGCGACGTGTTTCGACTTATGAGTAGCTTATAAGTAGCGTTTGTGGACGTGTGTAAGCGTCCGCATTTCGTGTGTAAAACTTATCCCCATCGCATGCGGAACGTGTGTCATACGCCGAGTACGTCGTAAAATTTTGAACATGTTTAAAATTTCTTGACGGACTCTACTTACTACGACGTATGATAGCGTACTTTAGCGTTGTACTCACGTATACCAAACTTACTCATACCGTATTTGACGTGCCCCAACGTTTTAGACACATTTTTCTTAGGTCGGCATACACTGGCAAGATCGCCAAGGTGTGACCGCGATGTTGTCACTTCCATTTCTACGGCAGTTATGATTCAAATCGTTGTGCGTCAGCCTTTTAATAGGCTACGTCACGACATCGTCGGCGATGCGTGCAACGCGCTATGCCGAAGTTAGACTATCGTTGGGCATCGGTTGTGTAGGCCGACAGCAGGTCAGCATTCGTTGGTATAAGTTATCTATGACACAACGAAACGTTCTGTGCCCATAACTAATATGTTATGCATACGACCAACTCGTTATGAATACGTCCGAATCTTAAAAAAAAAACATCAAAAGTTCAACGTCAGCCAGTGTTTTACATACATTTTAATACGTTGCCATCGCTGGCTAAAACGTCACGGTGTGACCGGGCCTTTAGCAACACAAGAAGAACGTAGAACAAAGTTCATTTTGAAAAAGGAAATTCTGCAGATCCAAAGAAAACGGAAAAATTATCCCTCCCCCCCTCCCACCCCAACAAATACTGAGACTGAAGGAGAAGAAGGAATTCCTTAACACAATGATTGGGAACCAAACACAAGGAGCATTAACAACATTGTACTTTAAACATCTCAACCTTCTGGACACACCAACCTGGTTGGTTTTTCTTCCATTTTGAGTCGAAGGTTCTTTACCCTCAAATTACCATCCAAAAACACACTGACACCTCTGCATCACTCACCTTTAAGGAATCAAGAGGGAAGATAAATTTTTTTCTCTCACCTGTTTTCAGACAACTGAGGTTGATTTAAATGGTGTCTCCCATTTGTTTGATGGTATTTCCACCTGAACCCCAGAATAAAGGCAGAGCCGGGAGAAACCACACTCTTGAGGAACTCTCCATCACGCTAAAGAGCCTTGGCAAAGGAAAATCATCTCTGGCATTGACGGATTGCCAGCAGAATTTTTTGAATCTTTCTGGGTCCTCATTGGCCCCGAACTGCTCTCGGTGTTCCAGAAGAATCTTAAAAAGAATGAACTCCCATTGATCTGCAGGTGGGCAGTACTTACCTTTCTTCCCAAGAAAGATGATCCTTTGCTCATTTCACAGTGGAGACCGGTGTCGTGACTGTGCACGGACTATAAGATCTTTTCCCAGGATATTGCTTCACGCTTTTCCCCCTTCCTAAAGGCCCTGTCACACCTTGACGTTTTAGCCAGCGATGGCAAAGTATTAAAATGTATGTAAAACGCTGGCTTACGTTGAACTTTTGATGTTTTTTTTTTAAAGATTCGGACGTATTCATAGCGACTTGGTCTTATGTATAACGCATTGGTAACGGACACAGAACGTTTCGTTGTGTTATAGATAACTTATACCAACGAATGCTGAACCTGTTGTCGGCCTACACAACCGATGCCCAACGGTAGTCAAACTTTGGCATAGCGCGTTGCACGCATCGCCGACGATGTCGTGACGTAGCCTATTAAAAGGCTGACGCACAACGATTCGAATAATAACTGCCGTAGAAATGGAAGTGACAACATCGCGGTCACACCTTGGCGATCTTGCCAGCGTATGCTGACCTCAGAAAAATGTGTCTAAAACGTTGGGGCACGTCAAATACGGTATGAGTAAGTTTGGTATACGTGAGTACAACGCTAAAGTACGCTATCATACGTCGTAGTAAGTAGAGTACGTCAAGAAATTTTAAACATGTTCAAAATTTTACGACGTACTCGGCGTATGACACACGTTCCGCATGCGATGGGGATAAGTTTTACACACGATATGTGGACGCTTACACACGTCCACAAAGGCTACTTATAAGCTACTCATAAGTCGAAACACGTCGCGGTAATGTCTTTTTTACACGAAACTTATTTCTAACTTATGTTTGACGTGCTTTGAACCAATTCTTTACGTAGTCCCAACACACATCGACGTATGTAGACGTATTCCAATGACGTCTTCCGGTCGACAAAAAAAAATAAATGAATGTGTTTCTAGCTTACAACTGCCATATAAAGACGTGTTCCCAGCAGTTTTGGGAATTGGTATAGAAAAATGCTGCTCATAAAAGGGGAACCCAACAGTGTTTTCGAGTCCTTTTTGAGTCGATGTCCATGTCAGCAGTAACAGTATCAGTATCAGTACAGTATCAGTATTAGTATTAGTATTAGTTTGTTCATGTTGGCAGTAGTAGGTGAGTATGAGGGGGAGGGTGTGGGTTATGATGGATCCTCCTTGCGTCGCGTGTCCACGGGTAGGAGACATCTTTTCACCATTGTTCGAAGTTCTTCGCGGCTAATTTTTTATGGGGCTTTTTCAACAATGAGCTATAGCTTGTTTTTACGATTCAGGTCTATTGATAACGGGTTGGACAAATGCACAATGAACTAATAATGTGCATAGAGCGCTTTGATTGCTTATAGATACGATATACCAACGAATAATTATCGTGAAGCCGGCGTTCACAAACTATGCCCAACGATAGCCTAACTTATCCATATCATGCGGCAGTTTATCTTTGCCGGTGACGTGGGGTTTGCTATTCATAGGCTGCCACTCAACGATTTAAATGGCTGCATCTCCACTATTGAAAGTAGACGCTTGCGCTCAACAATTGGATTTTTTTTACACTCAACGACTTTTAAACGGTACCACTCAGCTATTTTCATTGTTTACAATGAACGATTTAAATTGCTGTCACTCGCCTTTGTTTTTTGACGCTGGGGTTTTGAAATTTGAAGCGTTTCTTCTGAACGTGTTAAAACGCTCAAACTCGACTATTTTAAATAGACGCTGCCGATGGACAATTGGAATCATAGCCAAGCTAGACATCGAAGTGTGAACATCCTCGTCATGCCGAAGAAAAGTTTGAAGAATGCTGCAAATAAGTGTCCTGGCCGTAGCCGTGGACGCTGACGCAAGGACGATCCATTATACCGACGTCTTTCAGCCTATGAGTAACTTAAAAGTAACGTCTGTCGATGTGTGGCAACGATCGCGTAACGTGCCAACAACACGTTAATCATAGGTTAGAAATAAGTTTCGGGAACGCTAAACATTACCTTGGCGGGTCTCAACTTATGATTAACTTACAAGTAGCATGTGTTGACGTCTGTCAACGATCGCAGACCGTGCATACAACTTGTGGCCAGCGTAGCGGAACGTGTGAGTCATACGCCGGCATACGTCGTGAAATTTCAAGCATGAAAAAATTTGAGGACAACCGAAAAGTACAACATTTAAAGCCAGCGTACAACGACGTATGGCAGTGTTTTTCAGCGTGCTCTCAATGTTATCAAAACTTGCCCATTACGTATTCAACGTGTGCCAGCGTTTTAGAAAAAAAATTCAAAAATCGGAATACGTTGGCTAAAACGTCAAGGTGTGACCGGGCCTTAAAGGACATTATAAACATGGATAAAACCTATTGTGTTCCTGGTTATCGTATCCGTTACAACGTTTCTGTTATCCGTGATTTGATTGATGTTTGTGACATTTCTCATGAAGGTGTTCGCCTCGTTTTCCTTGACCAGAAGAAGGGTTTTGATGATGTTTCTCATGAACACTTGTCAGAAGTTTAAAACGATTTGGTTTTGGATCTTTTATTTTGTCATGTGACTATTTATGTTATTCTTATATATTTGCTCTACTTAATATTAACAATGAACTTGCGTCCTTTTTTGTGCTGAAAGAGGTGTAAGACAGGGCTGTCCACTTTCAGGTGCCTTATATGCCCTATCCCTTGAACCCCTCTTAAACACGCTGTGTAAGTCTCTGTCTGGTTTCACTCTGTCTGGTCTCTTGTGCCCCTTCATGGCATGAAAGCAATTTCCATTTCATGTACATTAACACTCTCTCTTATTGATGTATCCATGACTCTCTCGACCACTTTCATTCTATGGTCCAGCAAATTCCGACCCCAATAGTTGCTCTGAACTAAGACATCACATTTCCCTTCAAAAATATCCACCTTCACACTGTTCAACCAATCATCTGGGACAGATATCTCCCTCATAATTACATTTATCAATTTAGTAATTAAATTCATTCCAATATCACCAGATGCCTTCAGCATCTCTGCACCAATACCAATGCTGCTCGCCCCTTCACCATTCTTCATTTCATTGATGGCTTTCTTCACTCATTCATTCTTTATCTCAGGTGGTGGCCCTGCACCGGCTCGACTGCCTCCAGAATATCCCTGTTCCATGGGCACTCTTCATTTAGCAGGTTCGCATCGTAACTCCTCCAAGCATTTCTAATCTCCCCATAAAACAAAACAAGAGAATCAAGGATAAAGAATGATTTGTATGGAACAGATGATGGAAGCAACGATTTGTATGGAAGCAACGTTGAGAGGACTTTGTGAAAGCCAGATAAAACTTGAATTTCGCTCTTGTACTCTTTCTCGATCACTTGATCTTTTTGAGACATGGTGGTGTGTAAATTATGACTTTTGTGAAATATCTGATGGACGTTTGGTGCTCCATCTTTAAACTTCTAATAATTTACTTTGTGATGACTTTGGTAATTTAACCTCTTGTTGTTGATGTTTTCTTCTTGAATATCATGGTTTATAACTGGTTTCCTTATATCCTGATTGGATTGTTAAAAAAACTACTTTCTTTTCTAATATTGTAATAACAGGACATAAAAGTCAAGTCTCTGGCTCTGTGTCTTTCTCTGTCTGTCTCTCTGTCTCTGTCTGTCTCTGTCTGTCTCTGTCTGTCTCTCTCTCTGTCTCTCTCTTTCTGTACATCTCCCTCTCTGTCTCTCTCTCTCTCTCCCTCCCCCTCTCGCCCCCCACCCCACACCTGGTGGTCTTTCGTTGGTTGGGTGTGGTGTCATGTTCGATTGCTGCAGCTGCTCTGTCCGGTGGTGAGTTTTACTGTGGTGAGTGTGGTTTTCTCCTTCCTGCGTCCCATCTCCCATCCAGTCTTTCCTTCTCCTCCTTCTATCCTGCTGTGTTTGTTATCCTTTTTTCTGTCTCGTTGTGGTTTCTTCACCATCTGTCCTTGAGAGAGAGAAAGAGTTTGAGTGAGCCGACTTGGGTGTGACCGACCCAGTGTTGATGAGGCTTCATTAACGTTTTGTTTCATTATTAATTTATTTTGTTTCGCTTAGTTTTGACCTTCTTTCCTGATCTGAGCAAAGAGGTGTAAGTTAAATCGACGTTATTGTGAATACACGTCCTCGGTATGAGGTGTTTGATAATTTAATACGGAAACACGTGTTCGTGTGTGTTCCACCAGAAGGAATCCTCACTGAGGACGTCGTCCTTGCAGTCGGGAATATAATCGGGTTTGAACATGTTCACGCTGAGTCGCGAATGAATCAGAAAGTTGTTGGGTTCGTGTCTCATGAAAAATCTGTTCACGATGTTGTGAATGAGGGGTTAACCACCGATAAAGGTGTTTTTATGTTAGCTTCCCCCATGGATACTCCTACAGTTAAAATTGTTGTGTCTAATGCTCCACCATTCTTCCCGAATGACGTATTATTGTCTGTCCTGTGTCGTGATGGAACAGTTGTCTCGAGAATGTCAATGATCCATCTAAGGAGCAGTCACAAGAGGATAAAACACGTAATGAGTTTTCATCGACAGGTGTACAGGTACTTCCCGATGGTGGCGGCGACACGGGGTTGAACATTTCGTTCAAGGTAAATCTCAATGATCACCAGTATCAAATGTCGGCCTCGTTAATGTGCTTTCTCTGTGGAACCTTTGGTCATGTGAAACGTTTCTCCCCGAAAGTTTGGTGTTTAAAGTGTGGTGAAAATGGTCATGTCGATGTGGATTGTAAAAAGGATATAAATACCGCAAACCACATTGAAAAGACTGAAGTGAATCCCGTTGGTTTAACTGTTACTGCTGTTCCCGCTTGCAGTGAGACCAATGATAACAATACCCCGGTGTAAAGACTTCAAGCTACCCCCCTTTCAAGTTACCTCCCGGTAATCTGAAATCGATTTCAAGTTACCCCCGGGGATAGCCTGAACCCGATTTCATATTACCCCCCTCCCTGATTTAGCTGAAATGATAAATTCTTATACCCACAACTCATGATACGTTTATTGAATAGAACACGTAAAACATACAAGATTGAAAGCTCATCTCAAAGTCTGGAAACATAAAAAAATGTAACAAAAATGTTAATTGTATTAAAACCACAGCTCCGTCTCAAAGAGCGATTGCTATTATTTCCTTTGTGCGGACGATACAAATATACCAGCTACAGGCAGTTTGTCAGATGGAACAATAGATATCTTGGCAAGGAGTTGTGTGGTGGCCTGAGTTTTGTGGCTTCAGATATCCCCACCTTCCACAAGTGGTCATGTGTAAGCTGTTTTCATTGCCTTTCTTATACATTGATTTTATTGCGTTGTTACCATAATTGTAAATATAGTCTGAGTTGGTTAAAAAGATATACCAGTATGTCTGTTTGTATCAACTATATCGAAGAAGGATATTATAAAAATACGGCAAAAACTATAAATATGAGAAATATTGATTTCAATTAATAACAATATTAAAATAAAATCATTCATAATAAAATCAAAATTCATTGCAAACTCTTTGAAGACTTTCATGTGGTCAATGGTTTTTCTCTAATAAGTTTTCAATGTCAATTAAAACACTATTTTTTGTAAATAACAAGCTCAAATGAGCTAAGATCCTCGTCCTCTTAATGATGACGTTATAAAACGAATATGACGTCATAGTGATGTATCAGGTTTGCGATAAATTATCTGTGCTAATGCCCGGCTTGATTCCTACAAACAAAATTCAAACAGCTTGCCTAGTTTCGGAGATAATGGTACAGGCGATTTCCATTAGCGGCGATATTATGACGTCAACTTTTTTTCATAGGAAGAATTTCCAAAATCGGAGATGGTTACTGCCTACGCGTGGGCTTTCTGGATATACATGGCAAGTTTCACGAAGATCCGATGAAAACTCTGAGTTGTGAAACAAAAAATGTCAAAAAATAGGAATGACGTCATAAAAATTGATATGACGTCATAATGACGGATCATATGTGCGGTAATTAATCTCTGCTAATGCCCTGTTCGATTCCCGCAAACAGAATTGAAAAAGCTTGCCGAGTTTCGGAGATAATTTTTGAGGCGATTTCCATTAGCGGAGATATTTTGACGTCATAACTTTTTTTCCAGGAGGAATTTTTTTAAAATGGGAGATGGTTACTGTCTGTGCAGGGAATTTTTACATGTGTATATCAAGTTTCAGGAAGTTTCAATGAAAAGTGAAGGGTCTGAAACAAAAAAGTCCACAAGAAGAAGATGAAGAACAACAACGTGAGTAAGACTTAGAGATCCTCCACGAGGATCTAAAAATACATAAATAAATGTTTTGAGGGGAGTAATCTGAAATCGTAGAGGGAATGATGAAGGAGGGGGTAGGATGAAGGAGGGGGTCGGATGAAGGAGGGGTGGGATGAAGGAGGGGTAGGATGAAGGAGGGGTAGGATGAAGGAGGGGGTAGGATGAAGGAGGGGTAGGATGAAGGAGGGGTAGGATGAAGGAGGGGGTAAGATGAAGGAGGGGGTAGGATGAAGGAGGACGTAGGATGAAGGAGGGGGTCGGATGAAGGAGGGGGTAGGATGAAGGAGGGGTAAGATGAAGGAGGGGGTCGGATGAAGGAGGGCGTAGGATGAAGGAGGAGGAAGGATGAAGGAGGGGCAGGATGAAGGAGGGGGTCGGATGAAGGAGGGGTAGGATGAAGGAGGGGGTAGGATGAAGGAGGGGGTCGGATGAAGGAGGGGGTAGGATGAAGGAGGGGGTCGGATGAAGGAGGGGGTAGGATGAAGGAGGGGTAGGATGAAGGAGGGTGTAGGATGAAGGAGGGGGTCGGATGAAGGAGGGTGTAGGATGAAGGAGGGGGTACGATGAAGGAGGGGGTCGGATGAAGGAGGGGGTAGGATGAAGGAGGGGGTAGGATGAAGGAGGGGGTCGGATGAAGGAGGGGGTAAGATGAAGGAGGGGGTCGGATGAAGGAGGGGTAGTTTGAAATCGCTACCCCGGTACTCAGTGTTGAGAACGATAGTATTTCACTTCCCGTTACGGTAAATGAGGTAAATCCAAACTTGTCGACTATTCCTGCTGATTCGTCACGTGGTGAAGTAATGATTGAGGATCCTATTATTACTTCAAATAAACGGAGAGTATCAGCTGTTCGTGTTTCTCTCGGTTGTGTGAAGAAGGTGGTATTGGAGAAGGACAGTGTCGCTGAAAATACACCTCAATGTGTTCCTCGTGTTTCTACCTTTATTGGGAAAAAAGATCGTGAAGTCGGTCCTGGAGTTGAGGAAAATACATCACAAAGTTTGCAGATTATTTCTGAGATTATAAATTGTTGTTTCGGTGAAATAGTTAGTGATGTTAAAGAAAGTGTTAAACCCCCAAATGAACTGTTACCATCACTAAGTTCTGTGAACGATCAGACAGTGTTTAACACGTCCCTCTTCAGTGCCCCCTTCACCGATGCAAATTTGAAATATTACTCCGTGATCTCCGATTGAATCGACAGATAAGGCTCCACAAGAGTGTGAAACCAACATTTCAACTCCCACTGAGCATCACGACCTCCATGGAAATGATGGAAACACACAAGAGAAAGTTAAATTCTGTTTTCACTTTTCATCGTCACTAAGGGTGATTAACACTCGGTTACATCAAGTTTGGTGAAAATTGAATGTTTATATCCTCGGTCTGTGTGGAATGGATTGAAGCGAGGGGAACCTTCCATGGCCTTCCATCCGTTTCCATGACATATAACGAGGATGTCTTAAGTTCGAGTTGATTTCTGTTTTCACTTTTTGGACCTTCTGGTGGATCTACACGTTTAATGAAGATAATTTTCGTGCAAATCCGCTCAGAAACAAACTTTTCATGAGGAAAATATATTAAATTCAAATAACCGTGACACTCTGGAAGGGACACCACATGCTTTCGGTTCACTGCTTCACCTCGTAACGTGTCCTCCTGAAGGACTGCTTATTCGGATCGTCTGTGAGATTAATATTTATATATTAGATTGTTTGTAGATGTATTCTACAAGGATGTGAAAGAATTCTGGTGAAAAACGGACGTTTTAAGATTTTGTTATTTCTGGTATTTCATCGGATGGCGAGCTGGCTGGTCACGTGACGCCGCACAGACGTGCAGACAGCGAGTGATTGATCTTGTCCGTGGTCCGAGGGTCCTTTTTAGTTGGGGTCCGGCTCTGTCCTGGATACACCATTAAATACACACACTCACAGTGATTATTTCACGGATATAAACACGGGTTTGAAAATTGTATAATGATGTTGGGAATGATTCCGAGAATATGGAGATTTTTACTTCGAGTGGCCTCAGGTGTTTATTTTAAATTTAATTTAAATTCTGTTTTCACTTTCCGTGGTCACAAAGGATGATTAACACTCAGTTACATCAAGTTTGGTATCCGAGCTGACCGTCAAACCCGCTGGGTGTATTATTTAATGTGTTTGTACCGAGTCCTAGTGGGAGCACAGAACGGAGAGATTTCTTCGTGTCTGTGATCAATCACTTTCAGGTGGTTGATTTAAGTCTCTGTGTTTGTATTGGAGGTTATTTTAAATGGACCTTTGAACCCGGAATGGATAGGAACACACCAGAACCTCATCCCGAATGTTGTAGTGATTTATCGCTTTTCTTTTCTCGGGTTGGTTTGTTCGATGTATGGAGGGTACTTTACCCCCATGAATCCCAGGTTACGTGGAGCCGTCTCAACAGAGGGAGGTTTTCCTTGACCAGACTTGACCGATGGTAAATAAACTCACTTTAGGAACACTGTGGTCTCTCCAGATTTCTCTCCATCTATATTCTCAGATCATCACTGAGTAAACACGGGGTTGTTTTTTCCCCTCAATCAATACGTTGAAGTGCATATTGGAAATTGAATACCAATCTTCCAGAAGATGATCTATTTAAAGAAGCTTTCCAAGTTTTCTGGACTAACCAAATCCTAAGAAAACCCTCTTTTTCGTCAGTGGATTTATGGTCGGAAAATACAAAAACCCAGATTAGGGTGTTTTGTCAGCAGTTCAGGGCAAACACTACAAATGTTAAGAATATAAAAATGGCTTGTGAAGAAGCTTACATTGTACACCGAGAAAATAAACTGGCGAGAATTAATAATGAAGGAAATGATCAATTATTACGAGAAAAGAAGACTCAGTTAAGAGAGTTAATCCAAGAGAAAGCAGCTGGGTTGTAACTCAAACTGAGGGTTTAATACTTAAAGGTATTAGATACCGCGAGTAAATCTTTCTTTTGGTTACATTCCTCCAGTAAGTCACCCAATACTATCTTTTCTGTTGATGTCTCCAACGGAGTTGTTGTTAATCCCAGTGACATAAGGTTGTGTGTGAAGGATTTCTTCTCCAATCTCTTTCCAAAACAAATTGTTTGTGTTGAAATTATGAAACAATCGTCCTCTCACCTCTCCTCTCTAACTGAGCCCCAGCGTCGAGACTTGGACTCACCAATTACACTGGAGGAGTTAACCCAAGTCTTAGCTGGAATGGACTCAGGAAGTGCTCCAGGAATTGATGGCGTGCCGGCTGAATTTTGTGTGGAATTTTGGGGCCTGTTCGGCACAGAACTGATTAATGTCTTGGAATCGACTTTGTTGATGGAGAACTGCCTCCAAGCCAGAGAAGAGTGGTAATGTCCCTCCTTCCAAAGGCTGGTGACTTGCGACACATGAATAATGGGACACCTGTCTCTTTGCTCTGCACTGATTCTGAAATCCTTTCCAAATCCTTGGCAAATCGAATAACAAAAGTAATCGGTGACCTGGTTCATCCTGATCAGAGTTATTGTATCCCGGACATATCTCGATATGATAACATTTTTTTCATGAGACTTGATGGAGGGTAATTGTGTACAGATTGACTTTGGTTTCATTTTTCTTGATTTTGAAAAGGTTTTTATAGTATGGACAATGGCTTTCTGTATCATGTGTTGGAAGTTTATGGATTCGGGACTAATTTCAGGACTTACATTGCCTTATTATATAATAATATATCCAGTATAGTTGAGGTAACCAATGAGCTTATTTCCCCATGCAGGTACAGAGGGGGGAAGGCAAGGCTGCCCAGTCTCTGGCTTATTATTCACCCTTGTGTTTGAACCACTTCTCGTGTTACTCAGGAAGAACCTCACTGGAGTGGTTATATCTCCTGAGTACCCTTCAGTTATTTTATCAGGAGATGCGGAAGATGTCTCGGTGGTTGTAAAGGATGACAATGACATTACCGCTCTTGTCAGGTGTTTCAAATTGTTTTGTTCAGCTTCATCTTGAAAGTGTAACTGGAAAAAAATAAAAGCTTTATCTATGGATTCCCTGTGTAAGAAGCAATCTACCTGGAATGACATGAATCCCACCAGTACATCTTCCTCCAAAGGTAAAATGGGTGGATGAAGGTGATAAATATCTTGGAGGTTTTCTGGGGTCTCCACAATACGGCCAGAAAAACTGCGATGGTGTTGCTGAACGGGTGCAAAAAAGATTGAGGAGGTGGAAGAGAGCCCAGCCTCACCTTTCGTATGGAGGACAGGTCCTGGACATTAACAATTTAATTTCCTCCTTTTTGTGGAACATGGTCATTTGCCTGTAACTACTGGAAGTCTTGTTAAACGGAGTACAAAAGCAACTGTTGGACTTCTTCTGGGGAGGCCTCACTGGTTAAGACCAACCATTATATGCCGTCCATTGGTCGAAGTTGGCCAGGGTATGGTCGACATTAGGAGCCAGATCATGGCCGGTCGGCTATGCTCTGTTAAAAAAATTGCAATCTGAACAGCAATTACCAAACCATCTCCTGGCTTCTCACATTCTGCAGCAAGCGGTGGGCTCGGATATGTCCGTGAATGTTTTCTCGTCATGCTTCCATGTGTTCACACATCTTCTCTCTCTGATTTCTATCAGAGTCTATTGAATGCCTGGCAGAGCCTTTCAGTGTGCCGCCAGCAAGACACCGATGTAACGAAGATGTTCGCTCAAGAACCTTTGTTCTATCATCTTCTCTTCCCTCGTATCCCCAGAAGTCGGGACTTCTGCCAACATTTTATATCAGCGGGCATGACAAAAGTACGGAACCTCCGACATGTTTCACATTCTTGGTGGAAATCTGCACAGGAAATCGCCGAACTCACAGAAACAGGCTCGAGAAGAGTGATTGGTGAAGAATTGAGAGAGGTCACATGGATAGGGTTCTGACTGGGATTAGTTTGGGCCCAGCAACATGAATCATTGTTTAATGAGTGAGCTTTTCCCCAATTAATCAAACAGTTTATTCCTCACAACTTACACCCCATGAGAATGGGATTAAACCTCTTTTTAAAAGGCATCCAGCAAAGAACTTTACAAGTCTTGTGTCAAATTACTGCTCGGGGATACACCATTGAACGGAGTAACCCGGTGGAAGAGACTGATGCCTGCCGGACCCCCCTCTGAAACTGTATGGGACTCTATGAACAACAAGTTCTTAACTAAAACGTCCGGTGATCTCCAGTGGAGGTGGATCCACTGGATAGTCCTTTCCATGAGGCGAACAAGTAAATCCTCTCCTCCATCTACGTGTTGCCCATTTTGTAAATGTACAGATGTTTTCCAGGCCTTTATTAATTGTGTGAGATTGGTTCCCTTCTTTAATTGGTTTAATTTTGTTTCACACAAAATGAATGTTGTGTTTTCTTTACGTTCCTTTATTTTTGGATTTCATGCCAAACCTAATAAGGAAAATATACCTTTTAGATTTTTTATATCAACTGGCAAACTGGCAATATATCTCACAAGGAGAGAGAAATTAAATGGAAAACACATCTGGCAATGTGACATCATGTTTATCTTTACTGCTCTCGTGTCAGCGAGAATAAAACTTGAATTGTCTTTCTCCCAAGATCGTAAAAATCTCGATGAGTTCACGAATACTTGATGGCAGGAAGGAATTTGTGAGGTTCGTCGGAAGCAACTCGTACTACTTTTGTAGTGTGCTCTGGGTTAATGTACAAAGTTAATGTTCTCTTCTTTCCTTATTTATTTTATTCTTTCTTCCTCCTTCTCCTCCTTTTATTCCTATTTGTTAAATTGTAATTTTGTAATTTTGTTTCATTGCTTTTATGCACCAACGGTTGATGTAATTATTTTAATTTTTTTATATTTTGTGTTAATAAAAGGACTTCACCAGTCAAAAGTCTCTCTCTCTCTCTGTCTCTGTCTCTCTCTGTCTCGCCCCAAACTGGCAGTCTGTGAGCTGGGTGTGGCGTCATGGCGGCTGTGTGGTTTTGTTGAGCTGGGAGCTTCCTTTGCTGTTGGTTGTTCCCCTCTTTCACATCTTTGGTTTACCCCCTTTCGCATCGTTCTCACCCCCACACCCTTGTTTGTTCGGTTCATATCGATATTATTCGTGTTTCATTCCTTTTGTGATGAAACTGCTCCCCCTGTATTATTCTTTCCTTCATCGAGTGAGGACGTGAGGACGGCGAGGGGGGGGGGTGAGGGGTAAGGGGATGAAGCACTCGATGCATGGGTAAATTTGTCTTCCTTTATTTCTCCTTCTCATCCAAAGTTTTTGGCAAATACAATGACTAATTGGTCCATCACAGCAAATACGATGACGAATTGGTCCGTCATGGCAAAAATGATGACTACTTGGTCCATCACGACAAATACGATGACTAATTGGTCCGTCACAGCAAATACGAAGACGACTTGGTCCATCACGGCAAACACGATGACTAATTGGTCTGTCACGGCAAATACGATGACGAATTGGTCCGTCACGGCAATTACGATGACCCCTTGGTCCGACATGGCAAATACGATGACAAATTGGTCCATCACGGCAAATACGATGACAAATTGGTCCATCATGGCAAATACGATGACGAATTGGTCCGTCACGGCAAATACGATGACTAATTGGTCAATCACGGCAAATAAGATGACGATTTGGACCGTCACGGCAAATACGATGACTTATTGGACCGTGAGGGCAAAGACGATGACCAATTGGTCTGTCACGACAAATATGATGACGAGTTGGTCCGTCACGGCAAATACGATGACGAATTGGTCCGTCACGACAAATATGATGACTAATTTGTCGGTCACGACAAATACGATGACGAATTGGTCCATCACGACAAATACGATGACTAATTGGTCCGTCAGCGAAGCGACGCGTCGGCTCTGATAATAATAAAATAAAAGTGTGAATGAAGGAAATTGAAATTAATGAATAGATTTGATTTATTAATCAAAATGACGTCATAATCAAAATAGATGGAATGACCAGAACGTTGATCGAGGTTTGTTGACCACAGGGGAGAAGAAAAGACAAACTGACTTTTTGGACATTCACCCCTCTTTTACTCCGTAGGATAGGTGAATGATCAAAACGACACATTCTCCTTACTTCAGACGGTTTTTTCCCATGGTGGATAAATTGTTTTCCCATGGTGGTTAAATTGTTTTCCCATGTTGTTTTACCCACGGTGGTTAAATTGTTTTCTCATGTTGATTAAATTGTCTTCCCACGGTGGTTAACACACCTCGATGTTTCAACATCACCCTCACCACATCCCTCTCCATAAATAATGATATAATTATATGAACACAGGAAGTGTTTGATTTATTTCCATGAAATGTTGAACTAATTACAGGAACCTCTTGATTTACACCATAGTTGTGTTCGTGAAGATAGACGTGTAAATGAAAAACGTGTAAATTTAAACTAATTTCGCCAAAATAAATCATGTTGCAGGTGAAGGTTCTGGGTGGTGCTGCATCAGTCCTCATTGTTATTGTTCTATTTTTACAATGACAGTGGATTATTTTATTTAAATTGTAATGTTGAAGATATAAACAATGAACATTGTGTAAACACTACCGTGTGCTGTTGTATTTAATAAACAACTAAAAATAGAAAAATTAAATAAAGGCGATTTAACACTATGTTACCTGGTACTGCTGATGTGTTGTTGTTTGTGGAAGTGTTGAGGGGAAGGAGGTGGAGGAGTTATAGAGGAGGGAGATCATCTGTGTCATGTGACCTTGACGAAGACAGTAATGTTGAGAGCTCCTCCAGGTACGAGTCCAGCAACTCCTCCACATCATCCTCCTCCACCTTATCAAATCCGACAGTGTTGGCCATTTTGACGATGTTACGTCTTGCTTTGGACAAATCATTATTCACGTTAAAACCCTTGAAGCCGTGAACACATTGAGGGGAAACTTTCCCCCATACTCCATTCATGGAGGATCGGGTGATTTCCCTCCATGACTCCTCAACATCACATGGAACATCCCTTATGGTAAAGACCTTCCAGAATTCCTTTACAATCATCTTATTATCAGTTGATTTCACCAGGTTTATAAATGTTATTGTGAGATAACACACTTGAATGTATCAATCACTCCCTGGTCCATGGGTTCAATGAGAGATGTCCTGGTTAAGTGGAAGAAACACAATCTCTATGTTTGGTCCTGGATGGATGTTGGATGAGTTGGGTCATTATCGAGGAGGATGAGAATTATAAAACTCAAATTCTCCTCACAATATTCCTTCAACTCGGTAACAAACTGGGAGATAAAATATTCACAAAACATTTTACTTGTGGTGAATTTACAGCCTTGCGTATTGATATGTAGAGTGTAATAAAGTAGTTCCTGGCCCGCCATTTCCCATCCCTGTCGTGATTTGGTCGAGCTCCACTTAATCCTGTTACACACAGAATACCTGTTATCCAGCCCTTGGTATTTGAATACCGGTGGACAGGCAGACATTTTTTCACATATCCCTTCATATCCCTGGGATTTTCTGAATGGTAAACCATGAACGGTTTAAATGTACAATCACCTTCAGCATCTCCTCCCAACATCAGCGTGATGCGATCTTTCTCTCCTTTAAACCCCCCAGGTGTGATCTTCTCCTCACGAGAAATGTACCTCCCACGTGACGTCCTCTTCCAAAACAGACCCGTCTCATCAATGTTGAACATTTGTTTTGGAGAATATCCACCTCCACCATGGAACCTTCTCTGAAGTCTCGGTGTGGGCAGCAGCATCCTCTCCGGTCATTCTGATGTTGTGGTAGTTGTTACTCTTCCAGAAGTTCCAAAACCACCAACAACTAACGTTAAACGTCTTAACTTCATCTTCCTATCAGCTGTACGATCATCTCTTTCATCCCGTCCGAAAACATCCATTTTTACTTCAACACTGATGACCTTCCTCTGTCTTGTGTTCACACGACCAACCTCGTGACACCACGGACGCTTTCCAGTCATCTATCTATAATTCCAGAAATGTGTGTGTGTGTGTGTGTGTGTGTGTGTGTGTGTGTGTGTGTGTGTGTGTGCGTGCGTGCGTCTCTCTGTCTGTCTGCGACCGCCGTTTCTCGACGACCGCCGGTCTGATCTGATTGAAACTTGCCAGGAATATTGCCGGGGACCCCGGATGTGCCTTTTCGAGGTTTGATATCGATCGGACGAGCGGTTCCCAAGTTACGGCCATTTCATTGCTTTTTCAGTGTTGAAAAGGTGTATAGATGGCAGCTGATGGTGTCGTTCCACCTTCTCACCTTATCATGCTATTTCTTCCGAAATTATTAATAACCGGACGACCACCAGTCCAATCGGATTTAAACTTGCCAGGGAAATTTCCGGGGCCCCGCGGATGTGCCTTTTCAAGGTTTGATATCGATCAGACGAGCGGTTCCCAAGTTACGGCCATTTATCTGTCAACCAATGACAGAACATGGTGTTATGACATCACAAATGACGTCACAATTAATGTTTATCTATTATTATTTTTTTTGCACGATTGACGTCACAATTCTTTTTCTTATTCGTTTGGTATGACGTCACAATCGACACTGGGGACCTGATTATGTGCCTTTTCAAAGTTTGATATCGTACTTCCTCATCCATTTCAGCTGTTCCCAAGTGTTTCCCAAGGTTTGAAAGCCGTTTTTTCCCAAGGTTTGAATTAATTAATTAATCCCAAGGTTTGATTATTATTTAATTGTTAATTTATTTAATCCCAAGGTTTGATTATTATTATTCAAATTATTAATTAATCCCAAGGATTGAATTTCCCCAAGGGAAACAGCTGTTTCCCAAGGGTTTGAAAGCTGTTTTTTCCCAAGGTTGGAATTAATTGTTGTGCTTGGTAGACATTTGTGAATACATTTACAGAGAGAGGGGGGAGAGGGGAGGGGGGGGAGAGGAGAAGGGCGAGGGGGGGCAAGAGAGGGGAGGGAGAGAGGGGGGCGAGATAGGAGTGTGACAGAGGAGGGAGGACAGAGGAGGGGGACAGATTAGGGGGGGCGAGAGAGGGGGTGTCACAATTCTTCTTCTTCGTTTGATGTGACGTCACAATTGATGCTGGGGACCTGATACTGCAAGCACGAAGCTGCACATACTGGCACGCCCCTACGGGCCGCACTAGTGATTACAAAGGTCACACTTATTACAGAGGAACAATTCACACACAAAATGGTGAACACGTGACCAAACGGACGGAGTGAAGAAGGATGGTTTCCAGGAACTGAGGGACGGGAAGGTGGGAAAACGAGCGAGAGGGAGGAAATCTATGTATCCCACATCATCTCTTATAACGATCACGTGTTCATGGTGTTCAGAGTGTAAATTAAATCACAGCATCACTCACACACTCGAATCGTGTAATTACAAACACTCGTGAAGGTAAATTAAAGAGTGGTGTAAATGACAGGCCGCACTACTCCAAAAACGCGCAAACAGAGCACGAGGAAAAGGGAGTTTTCAGGAAATTAAACATGGAGTTTATTTATAAACCTGTGATGGGAATTCACTAATCCGTGTTCAGGGAAATAGAAGAAGAAGAAGAACAAAAACCTCAACAAAAGTTCAGGACTCACACAAGACTCTCCAAGTTGTTGATGTTTTTCAGGTCCCTCAGGATGGGCCCAGACTTGGTGCTCAGGTTACATCCCATTAACCTGTGAAGAGATAAAAACTCCAAGGAGTGAAACAAAGAAACATCAGTAGAAAGTTCTAGATAAACGAGTTCTATTAGAAGGATCTTTGTTACAGGTTAAGAGGTAATTAAATAACCTGAAAATGAACAGGTTGAAGGTCACGTGACCGATAATGGTGCAAACCCCCTTTCCGTGAGACATCGTCCCTGGATCGTGGAAACAAGTTTGTACAAAAGAGAGATAAATAAATAAAACATGTCAATGAACAGGTTCGAGTTATATAAACAGGGGGGGGGGGGAATGGGTAGGGGTGGGGGGAATGGGGACGGAATGGGGGGGGAAATGGGGACGAATGGGGAGGGGTTGGGGAGAAATGGGGACGAATGGGGAGGGGTGGGGGAAATGGGGACGGAATGGGGAGGGGGAAATGGGGAGGGTGGGGGAAATGGGGACGGAATGGGGAGGGGTGGGGGAAATGGGGACGAATGGGGAGGGGTTGGGGAGAAATGGGGATGAATGGGGAGGGGTGGGGGGGAAATGGGGAAGGAATTGGGAGGGGTGGGGGAAATGGGGACGAATGGGGAGGGGTTGGGGAGAAATGGGGATGAATGGGGAATGGTGGGGGGGAAATGGGGACGGAATGGGGAGGGGTTGGGGAGAAATGGGGATGAATGGGGAGGGGTGGGGGGAAATGGGGAAGGAATTGGGAGGGGTGGGGGAAAATGGGGACGAATGGGGAGGGTTTGGGGAGAAATGGGGATGAATGGGGAGGGGTGGGGGGAAATGGGGACGGAATGGGGAGGGGTGGGGAGGGGGATATAGGGAGGGGTGGGGGAGGGGGAAATGGGGAGGGGGAAATGGGGAGGGGTGGGGGAAATGGGGACGAATGGGGAGGGGTTGGGGAGAAATGGGGACGAATGGGGAGGGGTGGGGGGAAATGGGGACGGAATGGGGAGGGTGGTGGGAAATGGGGATGGAATGGGTAGGGGTAGGGGGAGGGGGGATGGGGAGGGGTGGAGGAAATGGGGACGGAATGGGGAGGGGTGTTGGGAAATGGGGACGGAATGGGGAGGGGTGGGGGAAATGGGGACGGAATGGGGAGGGGTGGGGGGAAATGGGGACGGAATGGGGAGGGGTGGGGGAGGGGAAATGGGGATGGAACGGGGAGGGGTGGGGGAAATGGGGACGGAATGGGGAGGGGTGGGGTAAATGGGGACAGACTGGGAAGGGGTGGGTGGAAATGGGGACGGAATGGGGAGGGGTAGGGGGAAGGGGGAAATGGGGATGGAATGGGGAGGGGTAGGGGGAAATGGGGGACGGAACTGGGAGGGGTTGGGTGAAATGGGGACGGAATGGGGAGGGGTGGGGGGAAATGGGGACGGAATGGGGGAGGGTGGAGGGAAATGGGGACGGAATGGGGAGGGGTGGGGGAAAATGGGGACGGAACAGAGGGGGTGAGGTATAAACATAGCAGACGGGGCACGGAATGGGATTTTAATATCAACATGACAGAGAAGGCATGGAATGGGATCTTCATACAAACATGGCAGATGGGGCACGGAATGTGATTTTATTATAAACATGGCAGAGGGGGCATGGAATGGGATTTTAATATGAACATGGCAGAGGGAGCATGGAATGGGATTTTATTATAAACATGGCAGAGGGGGCATGGAATGGGATTTTAATATGAACATGGCAGAGGGAGCATGGAATGGGATTTTATTATAAACATGGCAGAGGGGGCATGGAATGGGATTTTAATATGAACATGGCAGAGTGGGCACAGAATGGGATATTAATAGAAACATAGCAGAGGGGGCCTGGAATGGGATATTAATATAAACATGGCAGAGGGGGCATGGAATGGTATTTTAATATAAACATTGCAGAGGGGGCCTGAAATGGGATTTTAATATAAACATGGCAGAGGGGGCATGGAATGGTATTTTAATATAAACATTGCAGAGGGGGCCTGGAATGGGATTTTAATATGAACATGGCAGAGTGGGCACAGAATGGGATATTCATGGAAACATGGCAGAGGGGGTACGGAATGGGATTTTAATATGACCATAGCAGAGGGGGCCTGGAATGGGATTTTAATATCAACATGGCAGAGGGGGCACGGAATGGGATTTTAATATAAACATGGCAGAGGGGGCACGGAATTGGATTTTTATATAAACATGGCAGAGGGGGCACGGAATGGGATTTTCATTTAAACATGGCAGAGGGGGCACGGAATGGGATTTTCATATAAACATGGCAGAGGGGGCACGGAATGGGATTTTCATATAAACATGGCAGAGGGGGCACGGAATGGGATTTTCATATAAACATGGCAGAGGGGGCACGGAATGGGATTTTCATATAAACATGGCAGAGGGGGCACGGAATGGGATTTTTATATAAACATGGCAGAGGGGGCACGGAATGGGATTTTTATATAAACATGGCAGAGGGGGCACGGAATGGGATTTTTATATAAACATGACAGATGGTGCGATATTCCATCCATTGAGACCATACTCTGTGCAGACCGTTGGTGCTTTCTCAGCAGTTTCCTGGGCTATTGGGCACAATTCTGGACAGGTCTCCACTCCAACACAGGAAACCAGGAAGCTGGGGCTCATTTTGCCGACCTCAGAAGGTTGACAGGCAGAGTCAACCCCACCTGCTCATCATTCAACAGTTGAGCAGAAATTGAACTCAGGACACTCGGATCCCAAGCCCACCACCGTAACCATGAAGCCAACACCAGGCATGTGCGATATTGATTGGACGGACATGTGAGTGGCGTCTTGGGACCTCCGATGTTGGAATCTCGGAAGAATTTGCAAGGAATATCTGATGTAACTTGGTGTGCTGTCATGTTTGTGTCAATGTGTATGAAATAGTGTGAAGGTTAAATGTGTAAATGTGGATTTTTTTTACCCGTCCAAAAAAAGGTAGGGGTGGTTGGAAAGTGGAGAGGGTTGGTTGAGGACAGATGGAGGTGGAGGAGTACCGGAGTCAAGGCAGGACAGAAGCGTGGTGCCATCAGACCTCACCCCTTTTTAAGGGATGAGAAGAAGAAGAAGATTCCCGTTTGAATCAACTCGATTTGTGTCTCGATTTGGTTGAAGAAACTCAGTTGGAAATCATCAAGAAAACTCTTTCAATCGTCGTAAATTAGATTTATCAAAACAGTCAAACTTTCTCGGTAACTTGTTAGTTGGTGTTAAGTTACCATTAACGTTTAAAGTGATAATATTATGATTTGGGTTCCCATGATGCAATGCAACATTGTTCAAAAGATTCATGTTTGTACTGCGAGAGTTTTACACACAGGTACGAATCCAAGATCGTTAACCAATCAGAAGAGAGATTTAAACCAAGTCCCCCAAGGTGTAATCTTGTATCACAATGAGGTAAAGTTGATTGGTTTGTTTCACATCAACTCTCAAGTCAAGACTGGTCCATCATCACATGATCTCCAAACTTTGACCGATTCTGGAATTTCTTCGACAACGAACGAGTTTATCTTCTTCACAAGTTCATTCCCTTCCGCCTTCAACATTTCTCTCTTCCATCTCAACCCTGAAACATGGATGTGGGTGGTGAGGTCAAATGCAGTGCAGGAAGTGCACAGGAACTCATCCCAAGAAAACAACTCATAGTGCAGGAGCAAGGACCTGAAAAAAATGAAATCGTTCAACACTCCCTACAGAAAAGGTTTGACTTGACAGAGTGGTAGAATAGACCCTATAGAACACCTCCAGGTAGTATGTGGTTTCAAATTGTGGTATCATTAAAATTCTACAGGCCATTATCCCTGGCCCATTACGATGGCAGCTTGAGGAAGACAAACAAGAGCATACTCATTGCTGAGTTAGAGAAGAAGGTAGATGTCTATCCAAAACTGCCACAAGTCACAACCAGCCAGATGTCTCCGGCCAACATCGTCGATGCAATGGCGCTGGTACAGATGACAAAGTCCGCTGGTGCTGCAAACTTCGGTGAAATGGCATTCAAGTATTACAGCCTGGTTACTGCCCCTCTACGTCGGAATGGTTGTCAGCGGGTTGATGTTGTCTTCGACCGGTACTCCAGCCTCTCAATCAAAGCTGGGGAGCGAGAGAAACGAGGAACATCTGCAGCCTTAGAGGTGACAATCCAAGGGCCAGCCACTCCTATTCCAAAGCAGTGGATCAAATACATTGGAAATGTATAAAACAAAGTCAACTTGTGTGCCTTCTTGGCAGACACATGATGCCACATGGGGGTAGACACTCTGCTTGATGGTCAACACCTAGTCATCGGTGGTGGTTTCAAGAAGCCGCAGAAGTCTGTGCTCATCATCAGAGGGGACTGCGAAGAACTGGTTCCCCTCAAGTCAGATCATGAAGAGGCAGACACACGAATATTGCTACATGTAAAACATGCCTCTCATTATCACAACAGGATTGTGATTCAATCATTTGACACAGATGTGGCTGTCCTCTGCACCACACACTACAGAAAACTCCAGTGTTGGGAGCTGTGGTTTTGGACTGGAATCAATGATAAAGCTAGGTATATTCCTATCCACAGCGTGGCACACAAACTAGGACCTGAGCTGTGTAATGCTTTACTCGGCTTCCACGCACTCACTGGGTGTGATTCAAACAGTGCACTCTCAGGACTCGGCAAGAAAAAGGGTTTCAATGTCTTACTTGACAGTAAAGAGCATCAGACCAGTCTGGGACAGCTTGGAGAAGAACCCGAGCTCAGCAACAGCACTTCAGAAGCATGCGAAGCCTTCATACAGTATGTGCAATGTACTCAACATCCAAGGGGGCTGGGAGGAAAGTGAACAATGTTAGATACTGGCAGTTCTGTCAAAAGGGACAAAGAAATGAAAATATCCCCCAACATTCGACAGCTCACAGCAACATATGAAGCGAGGAAATTACCAGGTCTATGTATGGAAGAGAGCATTGGAGCCGACACAGAGCCTTCCACCAGCAGCTGGACATTGCTGGAAAATTCAGGATGGTGCCCTGCAGCCTGTGCTCATGACCGAAGATCCAGCACCACGGGGTCTTCCGGAGCTGACTGTCTGTCACTGCAAGAAGTCTCTATGTCGCCGAGCCGACTGCACATGCAGAACCAACCACATGCCATGCACAGAAGCATGTACATGTATGGCCGAAGAAACTTGTGAAAATCCATGAACAATATTTGAATCCAGTGGTGAAGAAGGCGCTGACTAAAAGTTAAAACACATGACATCTTCACGCTTCCATGGTGAATGTGATTCCTTGTTGCCAGACACAAATATTACAAACCGCTCTGACGAATGTGCTTCCGTGCAACCATGCACAACTATTACGATTCACCGTCACTAATGTGCTTCTGTGTTGTCATGTACAGCTCCCAGTGTCGACCATGATAACTATTATCATCCACTATGATGAATGAGTAGCTTCCGTGCTGCCAGAGACAACTATTACACTCGTCTTTCACGAATGTACTTCCGTGTTGCAAAGACAACTATTATGCTCGGCTCTGACGTATGTGCTTCCGTGTTGTTATACACGAGTAAAAGACGAACGCTAAAAATAACAGTGGCAGTTTTCTTTCTGCGTGCCTCTGTATGTATATGAATTTCTGCAGAACAACACTTTCTTAACCGTTTGATTTCCAAAATGTATACAAACCAGTAGTAATTGAGAAACACCGTTCACCTTCATATGAGAACACAATCAAGAATGTCAGAAAGTTTGAATTAGTGTGATATTTCAGCTTTGGTGATGCTATGGCAAAGACCATTTTCAAATAACTGTACATACTCTGATCGAGAATTATAATAGGAAGCCAATGATACCTCAATATTGAAAATTGGTTGAGTCAAGAGAAAGAGATTCACGTTTACGTTACCCCTCCCCCTAAATTTTGCTCGCCCACAGTGACCAGGTCAGGTCAGGTCAGGTCAGGTTCGATCTGTGACCTGCTACAGGTACCATGTAAACCTGTACTAACCTGTTCCATGGTCGGGTTGTCGGTGACTAAACCGTCTCCCCCACCAGGTTTTCTGGTGAGGAGGGTGTTTGGATATGGACACCCAGCAGGATTAAAAACAAAACCTGTCAAAGGGCGGAGGAGCTCCTTGTGAGCCAACGGCCATCCATATCTAGTGCCCAACTGTGTTTGCGGACGTCCTCCTGCAGTTGGGTCACTTCTTATTAGGAGGTTGGTGGCAGGATTTGCACTCCGGCCACCGTAAAACCCTTCATTCCGCAAAATGCAAAAACGCAAAAAAATCTGAAAACCCACTCCGTGGGAGTACCTCCTGTGCAGCTTCCCTTCGCAGGGCAGCTCACCGGATGACGGGATTGGGGCAAAGCCTTCGGGACCCCCAATCTTTGATAGGAGGGAAACCAAGGGGTAACATCCCTGGGTCAGATTGCGGGAGAGTGTGTCGGAGTGGTGCTGAGGTGTCGTCCACCAGAAGGCGGTCTCCTTGGGTTAACCTGAGGCGGTCCCTTCGGGTGGGTGCCTGGAATGTCCTATCCCTAAGAGAGGATGATCACCTGTCTCTGTTATCATCTGAGCTCAAGCGTTTGGACATCGGGATTGCAGCTCTCTCTGAGGTTCGGAGACCGGATTGCGGCGAGATAATGGTGGGTGGTTACACCTACTATTGGTCTGGTCGCTCTGATGGTTACCATACCCAAGGAGTTGCTGTAGCTGTGTCCAATAAGCTGACCCCAATGATAATTGAGGTAACACCGGTCAACGAGCGTATTATGAGATTAAGGATTCGTCACTCCTTAGGTGTCATTTCCCTGGTCTCTGTTTATGCTCCGACTGAGGCGAGTGATCTCACCATGAAGGACACATTCTACGCCACACTCGAGTCTGTGGTTGATCAGTGCCCCACACAAGATACACTTCTAGTCTTGGGGGATTTCAATGCATCAACTGGAACTGATAGGGACGGTAATGAGGTGTGTGTTGGTCCCCATGGGTCAGGAACTATGAACCAGAATGGCACTAAGTTCCTTGACTTTGCAAGAAGTCATGGACTTAGGGTGGCTGGTTCATGGTTTCAGCGCCCAGAAGCTCATGGCTGGACTTGGTATTCCAACGATGGCGGTGTGGCAAAGGAGATTGACCATGTCCTCATTGACGGTCGTTGGAGGATGATCCAGAACTGCAGGGTCTACCGGAGTGCTCAGTTCCTCAATACTGACCACAGGCTTGTTGTAGCAACTCTAAAGCTGCACCTTAAATCCTGGAGAATGGTACCATCCCAGCCGAGGCTGGATGTTGCCAAGCTCAGGGATGTGAGAGTAGCTGAGGAGTTTGCGAACAGGCTGAGTGGACACTTGGGGGGTCTGGGTGCTTTGGGGGGTCCTGAAGAGTTGTGGAGCGCCTTCAAGACCTCCGTCCTTGATGTTGCCGGTGGATGCCTTGGAGCTCACCGCAGGGCAAAGAAGAATTTTGTCTCTCAAGGGACACTGGATACCATTGATCAGAGTCGCAGGGCCAGGCTGAATGGCAGAGCTGAGCTGTTCAGGGAGCTGAGGCGTAAAACTGTACGTGCACTGAGGGTGGACAAGGAGGCCTCTGTGCGAGGAATCTGTGAGGGGGTAGAGCATCACCTGTGGACAGGTGATTCTCGTCCCGCTTACAGGGGAATTCGCGCATTACGTTCATCCAAGCCCATCCCTAGGAGCACTGCATTTCGAGCAGAGAGTGGTAGGCTCTTGACAGAGGAGTCTGAAGTGAAGGCCCGCTGGGCCGGTTACTTTGAGCGGTTGTACCAGGCTGATCCCCCAACTGTCGAGTTGGACGTCAAGGGTGTTACAATCCCTGTTGCTGACCCTCGAATCAAGTGTGGTCCACCTACGCTTGTGGAAACGCGGGCTGCGGTGGACCAGTTGAAACGGGGCAAAGCTCCAGGGATCTGTGGCATCCATGCCGAACTTCTCAAGGCTGGTGGAAATGCTGCACTCGTGTCGTTGCATGCAGTTTTGTGCTCTGCCTGGAACACAGGCATCATCCCAACTGACTGGAAGAGGGTCCTTGTTGTCCCTCTCTGGAAAGGGAAGGGTGATCGCCAAGACTGCAACAACTACCGAGGGGTGACGCTGCTCTCAGTGCCGGGCAAGGTCTTTGCTCGGATAATTCTCGATAGGGTTCGCCACCATCTGCTTGAGCACCAGCGTCCAGAGCAGTCAGGCTTTACACCAAAGAGGTCAACGATTGACCGTATCCTTGCACTTCGTGTCCTCACTGAACGCAGACGAGAGTTTCGGCAGGGGCTGCTTGCAGCCTATGTTGATCTCTGTAAAGCGTTCCATTCAGTGAATCGGGATGTCCTCTGGAGGATTCTTGGTCTTCGTGGGGTGCCACCAAAACTGATCGATCTGATGTCTGAACTCTACTCTGGTACTGAGAGTGCTGTGAAGTGTGGTGGTACCATCTCTGACTTATTTCCAGTTGTTACTGGAGTTTGTCAGGGATGTGTACTTGCCCCCACACTTTTCAGCACTTGTATGGACTGGATTCTAGGGAGGATGTCGGAGAGATCAAGTTGCGGTGTGTCATTTGGGAATGTCAAGATCTCGGACCTTGACTTTGCAGATGATGCAGTCATCTTTGCGGAGACTTTAGACATCCTCTTGGGGGCCCTCGAGGTGCTGAATGAGGAGTCGGAGCCGTTGGGATTACGGGTTTCTTGGGTCAAAACTAAGATCCAGGCTTTCGGTGACATCTTGGATGCTGCTGTCCTGTCTGTGTCTGTTTGTGGTGAGGATGTTGAGGTCGTGGAGAGATTCACTTACCTTGGCAGTGATATTCATGTCTCTGCTGGCTGCGAGTCAGAGGTCAATAGACGTCTGGGTCGGGCCTGGGGAGTCATGGATTCACTGGATCATGGGGTGTGGCGCTGCCGGTACCTGTGCGGGAGGACGAAAGTCCGAGTCTTCAGGTCCTTGGTACTTCCAGTCTTGCTCTATGGGTGCGAGACTTGGATTCTGACCAAGGATCTGAGACGGAGACTTAATTCCTTTGGTACCAGGTCTCTTCGGAGAATCCTTGGCTATCGTTGGTCGGATTTTGTGTCCAACGAGCGGTTGCTGAGAGAGACTCGGATGAGATTTGTTACCTGCATAGTCCGTGAGCGTCAGTTGCGGCTGTATGGACATGTGGCTCGTTTTCCTGACTCTGATCCTGCTCACCAGATTCTCTCAGCGAGGGAGTCTCATGAGTGGAGGAGGCCATTGGGTCGACCACGTGCCTCATGGTTGCAACAGGTTGACCATCATCTAAAGGAGATGGGGATGGGCCTGGCATCTGCCTGGGGGATGGCCAGACGGAGGCCCCTGGAGTACCGGCGGAAAGTGGACGCAGCGACGTGCTGTTCTGGCACATGCTCCCATACCTGACCTGACCTGACAGTGACCCTCTTGGAAAGTACCCTTGGTATGTATAATGGCCTGTAGAATTTTAATAATACCACAATTTGAAACCACATACTACCTGGAGGTGTTCTACAGGGTCTATTCTACCACCCTGTCAAGTCATACCTTTTCTGTAGGGGGTGTTGAACGAATTTCCTTCTTTGGCTTCATATGAGAAATGGCTGCTGGACTATCACCTTCATATCCAGATCAACAGGTTTTTGTTTTTGAGACAAACATGAAGGTCATGGATGAGCAGGATGACAAGGGTACAAAGGTTCGAACCTACTGTGTTGAAGTGTGATTACAGGAAGACACGAGAAGTATAAATTCATCACTAAAGAAACCAGAGATGAGGGAAGGAAACACAGTAATGTGCAAAGGGTTGGGTTATGTGGGACTAATGGGGGTAATAACGATCGGGGGGAGAGATGGGGGATGACATGAGATGGTGTTGCTCCACCTGATTGAAGCCTTGCAGGAAAGAGTGGGATTGATGGACCTCGGGAAGTCTGTTCCACATATGTCAGAGAAGAGGAACAAAAGAGTCACGGTGTGTGGTGAGTCTGGATTTGGCGATTTCAACCAGGAAGGGGTTAATACAAGATCACGTGCATTATGGCGGAGTTCGCGAGGATTTGAGGGTAAAGAGGGGGATCTGTAACCAGAGGTGACGGTGTGTTGAGTTTTATTCCAAAACGTGGAGTGGAATAGGATTATGATAAAGATTATCGGATTCATAATGAAGATAAAAACTCAATTTAACAAGAGCAAGAATTGCGTTGCAATATGTGTCCCCTGCCAGTCCCAATGAATGTTTGGGATATAAAAATGTGTTTGCGTGTAACGCACGCTCGAGCCGATACCGGAACAAAAATGAAGAAGAAGAAACTCTCCAACCCACTGTGTTGAGGTTCATTCCGCAAAATTAAAGAAAAAACAATTTTCATTTCCTGATATATTTTGTAGATGAGAAACCCATAAAGACAATGAGGATAACAACAGAAGGAGAAACCTTCCAACCCACCATGTTTCGTTCACTTCTCGGCTTTGACCATTTCATAATAAAAATAATCCGATGGACACACATCAAACAAAAACATACACACGGCTGATGTACACATATAATACATCGTGTTTATATCCCTGGGATCAGTACAATTGCGCTGGACCACGGACTAACACCCAGGGATAAGGCTCGATGCCTCACAATCTGTGCTTCTTCACACAATGGCGGCACATGATTTTATTGGGGTGGAGTCAGGCAAGCTGAACACTGACCCATGTACAAGAGGAGATCTTTTCTCAGTCCAAAAAGGGCACAACTGTGAAAAATTGACGAAACGTCCTGCAACCCCGTCAGACGGGCAGAGAGCAAACCTCTCTCCGGTGAAACCAGTCAGGCACTAATAATCATGACAGAAGGTTCTCAATGAAGGGTTATCTCTCAGTAAAATAATAAAACTGATACTTTCAAACATGTTGAAGGTTCCACGTTGACTCCACAAATTATTTGTTTCATTAAACTTTGGGAAAACCAAACTGAGACATTTTATGAACTTTGTACTCGGAATGAACAAATCATCCTTTGAGCACAAGAAACACGAAACACGAGGATTGTACAGTTACTCATCTGAACGATACACAGGAACTCATCTGAAGAAGACACAGGTACTCATCTGAACGATACACAGGAACTCATCTGAAGGATACACAGGAACTCATCTGAAGGATACATAGGTACTCATTTGAACGATACACAGGTACTCATCTGAATGATACACAGGTACTCATCTGAACAATACATAGGTACTCATCTGAACGACACACAAGTACTCATCTGAAGGATACACAGGTACTCATTTGAACGATACACAGGTACTCATTTGAAGAAGACACAAGTACTCATCTGAACGATACACAGGTACTCATTTGAACGATACACAGGTACTCATTTGAAGAAGACACAAGTACTCATCTGAACGATACACAGGTACTCATCTGAACGATACACAGGTACTCATCTGAACGATACACAGGTACTCATCTGAAGAAGACATAGGTACTCATCTGAACAATACACAGGTACTCTTCTGAACAATACACAGGTACTCATCTGAAGGATACACAGGAACTCATCTGAACGATACACAAGTACTCATCTGAACGAGATACAGGAACTCACCTGAGTTCTTTCAGTCTGTTTGGTTTGCTCACCAGGGACTTCATCAGAATCTCCAAACCTTCATCACCAATAGACTGCTGATAAAACCTGTAGAGAGAGAGAAGGTGGAGAGTGAGCTGGGACTGCAGATGGAGACATTATTAAAATGTGCACAAAAGGATTCTTCTTCCTCTTCTTCTTCTTCTTCTTATGGATGCAGCACGTGGCTGTGGGTAACATCATTTGCTGGAGCGCAGTTGTGCCGATGCACATTCGAACCCAGGCTAGACAGTTTAAGGGGAGTGCAGTGCACATCTCTCCAGGCTGTCCTCACAGGTCCAGAAAGGCTTGTGTAGAAAACACAAGAATATTGGGGAAAAGAAGAGGGTGTTAGACATAAAGAAGGTGATTGAAGACAAAGATCACCAACCCATTTGTGATGTGAAAGTGATGGACACAAATGTTCAGATTCATCACAGGACACACCAATGATTTTAAAGGCCTTGGTTTCCTCAACATCAAGCAAAGCAAGACGTGAGGCAGGAGCGCCAGTCCAGGGGGAGAGCATTACTCCATTAAGCTGCGGATGAAGGTTTTGTAGTTGGATCAGAGTTCAGGTGTGCAAAGGAAGGATTTTGCATGATGGAGGATTTCCAGTCAGTGACTGGCTTTGATATGCCAACTTACAGATGTGGTTTCCTCTTGTATCTGCATTATTAACATTCATCTTGAATAAGTTCAGTCACTCAAACCTTTGGGTCTCACAATCAGACATGAACTTTGATCTTTCTTGGGTAAAAGTTTCCCTCTATTTTCTCCATCAGCTCTGCAGGTGGTGTGTTTTCCCCATTCCCCATTTTGAATGTTCTTTTCATTCTTTGACGTCATGATACGATTTGTGACCTCCTGAATAAATAATCGGTCCTCCACGAGCCTCGAAAAAGTAATCCAATAAAAAATAAATTAAAAGTTTCTGCGTCTTTGTTTAACTTCGATGGATTCCTAAACGGCCGTCCAGACATAATTGAAAACTGGTTTTTGGACTCGTGGGGTTCAAGGGAAGGCTTAAGGGGGTTCAAAATAATTTAATAGTCCCGGTGGTTTGGGGTTGGAGGACGACCCCAATTCTCTCGATGTAAATGTATTGGATAGCAGCACCTGGTGGAAGCCGGTATTACAAGTCATAATAAAATACCCCATGGACATCATTAAAGTGGGGGATTTACCCCTTCCGTAAGGAGGGATTCTTTGCTTGTTTCATACAATCCAGACCAGTCTCAAATCTTAACGTTGTCTTTACAACAGGAAGTAGAAAACAGTAATTTACTTTCTCAATCATCCACAGGAAAATATAGGTTTTTTTTGTTAACATAGTCGAGGCTCGTGGAAGAGTTAGAATGAGTACACTGAACGGAGCAGGACACAACAGGACAAAAGGAACAGTTGAGAGAGGGCAAAACACCAAGATGGAGGGAGGCTTGGGCAAACAATGGGTGGGGAAGGAATGGGTGGGGTGGTTGGGGGTGGGGGGGCAAGAGAGGATGAATGGGGTGGAAAAGATGGATACAGAAGGAAATTCTCAGGAAGAAAAACTGGAAATTTGGAAGGAGGAGCAATTTGGGTGGGGTGTGGGAAGGGGGGTAAGGGTAGAAAAGATGATGGTTTTGGATTGGGGACGATCTAAGATGGTGGTAAGCAGCTGTTTTGAAGACCTGGAGGGAGGAATGAGATTGAAGAGAATGTGGAAGTTGTTACACAGTTGGAGTTGGGGGTGGTGGGGGGAGGGGGTGCGGTGGGGGGAGGGAAGAACAATCTAAATGGAGAGATCATAAAACTTCTGGATCTCGTCAACAGTCAGGACCTTTGCTGGACAGAAAAATGTCATGAAAATTATCTCAACATTCGGCTGTGCACGAGGTATCATGCAGGATACCGAGTCTTTCATCAGAACAACTGAACTTCTCATGAACGATCCGGTATTCTCACATCAAACACGGTCCTTGCTTTGTCAAGCAGAGTTCACCCTCGACTGTTGAGGAACAGCAGATCCTGTTTCCTGTCCATCACTCTTCAACACTGTGTAATCCAACAATCCAACTCTCTCTCACTCAATATGTGATTGACATCCCCCACAGAGTGAAAGGACATGGTCTTCACGTGATGAAAACATGGTGTTCACGTGTTATGAAAACATGATGTTCACGTGATATGAAAACAAGGTGTTCACGTGATATGAAAACATGGTGTTCACGTGATATGAAAACATGGTGTTCACGTGATATGAAAATGAGGTGTTCACATGATATGAAAACAAGGTGTTCACGTGATATGAAAACATGGTGTTCACGTGTGATGAAAACATGGTGTTCACGTGATATGAAAATAAGGTGTTCACGTGATATGAAAACAAGGTGTTCACGTGATATGAAATCATGGTGTTCACGTGATATGAAAACATGGTGTTCACGTGATATGAAAACAAGATGTTCACGTGATATGAAAACATGGTGTTCACGTGTTATGAAAACATGGTGTTCACGTGTTATGAAAACAATGTTTACGTGTGATGATAACATGGTGTTAAGTGTGAAGAAAAGATGGTGTTCACGTGGTGAAAACATGGTATTCCCGTGATATGAAAACACGGTGTTCAGTTGTTATGAAAACGTGGTGTTCATGTGATGAAAACTTGGTGTTCAGGTGTTATGAAAACATCGTGTTCAGGTGTTATGAAAACATGGTGTTAACGTGATATGAAAACAAGGTGTTCACGTAATATGAAAACAAAGTGTTCACATGATATGAAAAAAAGGTGTTCACGTGACATGAAAACATGGTGTTCACGTGATATGAAAACACGGTGTTCAGGTGTTATGAAAACGTGGTGTTCATGTGATGAAAAGTTGGTGTTCAGGTTGTATGAAAACAGTGTTCAGGTGTTATGCAAACATAGTGTTCAGGTGTTATGCAAACATGGTGTTCACGTGATATGAAAACAAGGTGTTCACGTGATATGAAAACAAGGTGTTCACGTGATATGAAAACATGGTGTTCACGTGATATGAAAACAAGGTGTTCACGTGATATGAAAACATGGTGTTCACGTGATATGAAAACATGGTGTTCACGTGTGATGAAAACATGGTGTTCACATGATATGAAAACATGGTGTTCACATGATATGAAAACATGGTGTTCACGTGTGATGAAAACATGGTGTTCACATGATATGAAAACATGGTGTTCACATGATATGAAAACATGGTGTTCACGTGATATGAAAAGATGATGTTCACGTAATATGAAAAGATGATGTTCACGTGATATGAAAAAATGGTGTTCACGTGATATGAAAACAAGGTGTTCACGTGATATGAAAATAAGGTGTTCATGTGTTTTGAAAACATGGTGTTCACGTGATATGAAAACATTGTGTTCACGTGACATGAAAACATGATGTTGACGGGATGAAAACATGATGATCACGTGAAATGAAAAAACATGGTGTTCGAGTGTTATGAAAACATGGTGTTCACGTGATATGATAACATGGTGTTCACATTTGATGAAAACATGGTGTTCACATTTGATGAAAACATGGTGTTCGTGTGTTATGAGAACATGGCGTCCGTGTGTTATGAAAACATGGTGTTCATGTGTTATGAAAACATGGTGTTCATGTGTTATGAAAACATCGTGTTCACGTGATATGAAAACATGGTGGTTGTGTGTTATGAAAATATGGTGGACAGTGATATGAAAACAAGGTGTTCACGTGATATGAAAACATGGTGTTCACGTGATATGAAAACATGGTGTTCACGTGATATGAAAACATGGTGTTCACGTGATATGAAAACATGGTGTTCACGTGATATAAAAACAAGGTGTTCACGTGATATAAAAACAAGGTGTTCACGTGATATGAAAACATGGTGTTCCCGTGATATGAAAAAAAGGTGTTCACGTGACATGAAAACATGGTGTTCACGTGATATGAAAAGATGGTGTTCACGTGTTATAAAAACGTGGTGTTCACGTGATATGAAAACATGGTGTTCATGTGATATGAAAACATGGTGTTCACGTGTGATAAAAACATGGTGTTCACGTGATATGAAAACATGGTGTTCACGTGATATGAAAACATGGTGTTCACGTGATATGAAAATAAGGTGTTCACGTGATATGAAAACATGGTGTTCACATGATATGAAAATAAGGTGTTCACGAGATATGAAAGCATGGTTTTCACGTCATATGAAAACAAGGTGTTCACGTGATATAAAAACAAGGTGTTCACGTGATATAAAAACAAGGTGTTCACGTGATATGAAAACATGGTGTTCCCGTGATATGAAAACACGGTGTTCAGGTGTTATGAAAACGTGATGTTCATGTAATGAAAACTTGGTGTTCATGTGATGAAAAGTTGGTGTTCAGGTGTTATGAAAACATAGTGTTCAGGTGTTATGCAAACATGGTGTTCACGTGATATGAAAACAAGGTGTTCACGTGTGATGAAAACATGGTGTTCACGTGATATGAAAACAAGGTGTTCACGTGATATGAAAACATGGTGCTCACGTGATATGAAAACATGGTGTTCACGTGATATGAAAACAAGGTGTTCACGTGATATGAAAACACGGTGTTCACGTGATATGAAAACATGGTGTTCACGTGTGATGAAAACATGGTGTTCACGTGTGATGAAAACATGGTGCTCACCTGATATGAAAACATGGTGTTCACGTGATATGAAAACATGGTGTTCACATGAAATGAAAACAAGGTGTTCACGCGATATGAAAACAAGGTGTTCACGTGATATGAAAACAAGGTGTTCACGTGATATGAAAACAAGGTGTCCACGTGATATGAAAACAAGGTGTTCACGTGATATGAAAACATGGTGTTCACGTGATATGAAAATAAGGTGTTCACGTGATATGAAAAGATGGTGTTCACGTGTGATAAAAACATGGTGTTCACGTGATATGAAAACATGGTGTTCACGTGATATGAAAACAAGGTGTTCACGTGATATGAAAACACGGTGTTCAGGTGTTATGAAAACGTGATGTTCATGTAATGAAAACTTGGTGTTCATGTGATGAAAAGTTGGTGTTCAGGTGTTATGAAAACATAGTGTTCAGGTGTTATGCAAACATGGTGTTCACGTGATATGAAAACAAGGTGTTCACGTGTGATGAAAACATGGTGTTCACGTGATATGAAAACAAGGTGTTCACGTGATATGAAAACATGGTGCTCACGTGATATGAAAACATGGTGTTCACGTGATATGAAAACATGGTGTTCACGTGATATGAAAATAAGGTGTTCACGTGATATGAAAAGATGGTGTTCACGTGTGATAAAAACATGGTGTTCACGTGATATGAAAACATGGTGTTCACGTGATATGAAAACAAGGTGTTCACGTGATATGAAAACAAGGTGTTCACGTGATATGAAAACAAGGTGTTCACGTGATATGAAAACAAGGTGTTCACGTGATATGAAAACAAGGTGTTCACGTGATATGAAAACAAGGTGTTCACGTGATATGAAAACATGGTGTTCACGTGATATGAAAACATGGTGTTCACGTGATATGAAAACATGGTGTTCACGTGTGATGAAAACATGGTGTTCACATGATATGAAAACATGGTGTTCACATGATATGAAAACATGGTGTTCACGTGATATGAAAAGATGATGTTCACGTAATATGAAAACAAGGTGTTCACTTGATATAAAAACAAGGTGTTCACGTGATATAAAAACAAGGTGTTCACGTGATATGAAAACATGGTGTTCCCGTGATATGAAAACACGTTGTTCAGGGGTTATGAAAACGTGGTGTTCATGTGATGAAAACTTGGTGTTCATGTGATGAAAAGTTGGTGTTCAGGTGTTATGAAAACATAGTGTTCAGGTGTTATGAAAACATGGTGTTCACGTGATATGAAAACAAGGTGTTCACGTGATATGAAAACAAGGTGTTCACGTGATATGAGGTGTTCACGTGATATGAAAACAAGGTGTTCACGTGATATGAAAACAAGGTGTTCACGTGATATGAAAACAAGGTGTTCACATGATATGAAAACATGGTGTTCACGTGATATGAAAACATGGTGTTCACGTGATATGAAAACAAGGTGTTCACGTGATATGAAAACATGGTGTTCACGTGATATGAAAACATGGTGTTCACGTGATATGAAAACATGGTGTTCACGTGATATGAAAGCATGGTGTTCACGTGATATGAAAACATGGTGTTCACGTGATATAAAAACAAGGTGTTCACGTGACATAAAAACAAGGTGTTCACGTGATATGAAAACATGGTGTTCCCGTGATATGAAAACACGGTGTTCAGGTGTTATGAAAACGTGGTGTTCATGTGATGAAAAGTTGGTGTTCAGGTGTTATGAAAACATAGTGTTCAGGTGTTATGAAAACATAGTGTTCAGGTGTTATGCAAACATGGTGTTCACGTGATATGAAAACAAGGTGTTCACGTGATATGAAAACAAGGTGTTCACGTGATATGAAAACATGATGTTCACGTGATATGAAAACAAGGTGTTCACGTGATATGAAAACAAGGTGTTCAGGTGATATGAAAACATGGTGTTCCCGTGATATGAAAACACGGTGTTCAGGTGTTATGAAAACGTGGTGTTCATGTGATGAAAAGTTGGTGTTCAGGTTGTATGAAAACATAGTGTTCAGGTGTTATGAAAACATGGTGTTCACGTGATATGAAAACAAGGTGTTCACGTGATATGAAAACAAGGTGTTCACGTGATATGAAAACAAGGTGTTCACATGATATGAAAACATGGTGTTCACGTGATATGAAAACATGGTGTTCACGTGATATGAAAATAAGGTGTTCACGTGATATGAAAACAAGGTGTTCACGTGATATGAAAACATGGTGTTCACGTGTGATGAAAACATGGTGTTCACGTGATATGAAAATAAGGTGTTCACGTGATATGAAAACAAGGTGTTCACGTGATATGAAATCATGGTGTTCACGTGATATGAAAACATGGTGTTCACGTGATATGAAAACAAGGTGTTCACGTGATATGAAAACATGGTGTTCACGTGTTATGAAAACATGGTGTTCACGTGTTATGAAAACAATGTTTACGTGTGATGATAACATGGTGTTAAGTGTGAAGAAAAGATGGTGTTCACGTGGTGAAAACATGGTATTCCCGTGATATGAAAACACGGTGTTCAGTTGTTAAGAAAACGTGGTGTTCATGTGATGAAAACTTGGTGTTCAGGTGTTATGAAAACATCGTGTTCAGGTTTTATGAAAACATGGTGTTCATGTGATATGAAAACAAGGTGTTCACGTAATATGAAAACAAGGTGTTCACGTGATATGAAAAAAAGGTGTTCACGTGACATGAAAACATGGTGTTCACGTGATATGAAAAGATGGTGTTCACGTGTTATAAAAACGTGGTGTTCACGTGATATGAAAACATGGTGTTCATGTGATATGAAAACATGGTGTTCACGTGTGATAAAAACATGGTGTTCACGTGATATGAAAAGATGGTGTTCACGTGATATGAAAACATGGTGTTCACGTGATATGAAAACATGGTGTTCACGTGAAATGAAAAGATGATGTTCACGTGATATGAAAACAAGGTGTTCACGTGATATGAAAACATGGTGTTCACGTGATATGAAAACATGGTGTTCAGGTGTTATGAAAACGTGGTGTTCATGTGATGAAAACTTGGTGTTCATGTGATGAAAAGTTGGTGTTCAGGTGTTATGAAAACATAGTGTTCAGGTGTTATGAAAACATGGTGTTCACGTGATATGAAAACAAGGTGTTCACGTGATATGAAAACAAGGTGTTCACGTGATATGAAAACAAGGTGTTCACGTGATATGAAAACAAGGTGTTCACATGATATGAAAACATGATGTTCACGTGATATGAAATCATGGTGTTCACGTGATATGAAAACATGGTGTGAACGTGATATGAAAGCATGGTGTTCACGTGATATGAAAACATGGTGTTCACGTGACATAAAAACAAGGTGTTCACGTGATATGAAAACATGGTGTTCCCGTGATATGAAAACACGGTGTTCAGGTGTTATGAAAACGTGGTGTTCATGTGATGAAAAGTTGGTGTTCAGGTGTTATGAAAACATAGTGTTCAGGTGTTATGAAAACATAGTGTTCAGGTGTTATGCAAACATGGTGTTCACGTGATATGAAAACAAGGTGTTCACGTGATATGAAAACATGATGTTCACGTGATATGAAATCATGGTGTTCACGTGATATGAAAACATGGTGTGAACGTGATATGAAAACAAGGTGTTCACGTGATATGAAAACATGGTGTTCACGTGATATGAAAACATGGTGTTCACGTGATATGAAAGCATGGTGTTCACGTGATATGAAAACATGGTGTTCACGTGATATAAAAACAAGGTGTTCACGTGACATAAAAACAAGGTGTTCACGTGATATGAAAACATGGTGTTCCCGTGATATGAAAACACGGTGTTCAGGTGTTATGAAAACGTGGTGTTCATGTGATGAAAAGTTGGTGTTCAGGTGTTATGAAAACATAGTGTTCAGGTGTTATGAAAACATAGTGTTCAGGTGTTATGCAAACATGGTGTTCACGTGATATGAAAACAAGGTGTTCACGTGATATGAAAACATGATGTTCACGTGATATGAAAACAAGGTGTTCACGTGATATGAAAACATGATGTTCACGTGATATGAAATCATGGTGTTCACGTGATATGAAAACATGGTGTGAACGTGATATGAAAACAAGGTGTTCACGTGATATGAAAACATGGTGTTCACGTGATATGAAAACATGGTGTTCACGTGATATGAAAATAAGGTGTTCACGTGATATGAAAACAAGGTGTTCACGTGATATGAAAACATGGTGTTCACGTGTGATGAAAACATGGTGTTCACGTGATATGAAAATAAGGTGTTCACGTGATATGAAAACAAGGTGTTCACGTGATATGAAATCATGGTGTTCACGTGATATGAAAACATGGTGTTCACGTGATATGAAAACAAGGTGTTCACGTGATATGAAAACCTGCTGTTCACGTGTTATGAAAACATGGTGTTCACGTGTTATGAAAACAATGTTTACGTGTGATGATAACATGGTGTTAAGTGTGAAGAAAAGATGGTGTTCACGTGGTGAAAACATGGTATTCCCGTGATATGAAAACACGGTGTTCAGTTGTTAAGAAAACGTGGTGTTCATGTGATGAAAACTTGGTGTTCAGGTGTTATGAAAACATCGTGTTCAGGTTTTATGAAAACATGGTGTTCATGTGATATGAAAACAAGGTGTTCACGTAATATGAAAACAAGGTGTTCACGTGATATGAAAAAAGGTGTTCACGTGACATGAAAACATGGTGTTCACGTGATATGAAAAGATGGTGTTCACGTGTTATAAAAACGTGGTGTTCAAGTGATATGAAAACATGGTGTTCATGTGATATGAAAACATGGTGTTCACGTGTGATAAAAACATGGTGTTCACGTGATATGAAAAGATGGTGTTCACGTGATATGAAAACATGGTGTTCACGTGATATGAAAACATGGTGTTCACGTGAAATGAAAAGATGATGTTCACGTGATATGAAAACAAGGTGTTCACGTGATATGAAAACATGGTGTTCACGTGATATGAAAACACGGTGTTCAGGTGTTATGAAAACGTGGTGTTCATGTGATGAAAACTTGGTGTTCATGTGATGAAAAGTGGGTGTTCAGGTGTTATGAAAACATAGTGTTCAGGTGTTATGAAAACATGGTGTTCACGTGATATGAAAACAAGGTGTTCACGTGATATGAAAACAAGGTGTTCACGTGATATGAAAACAAGGTGTTCACGTGATATGAAAACAAGGTGTTCACATGATATGAAAACATGATGTTCACGTGATATGAAATCATGGTGTTCACGTGATATGAAAACATGGTGTGAACGTGATATGAAAGCATGGTGTTCACGTGATATGAAAACATGGTGTTCACGTGACATAAAAACAAGGTGTTCACGTGATATGAAAACATGGTGTTCCCGTGATATGAAAACACGGTGTTCAGGTGTTATGAAAACGTGGTGTTCATGTGATGAAAAGTTGGTGTTCAGGTGTTATGAAAACATAGTGTTCAGGTATTATGAAAACATAGTGTTCAGGTGTTATGCAAACATGGTGTTCACGTGATATGAAAACAAGGTGTTCACGTGATATGAAAACATGATGTTCACGTGATATGAAAACAAGGTGTTCACGTGATATGAAAACATGATGTTCACGTGATATGAAATCATGGTGTTCACGTGATATGAAAACATGGTGTGAACGTGATATGAAAACAAGGTGTTCACGTGATATGAAAACATGATGTTCACGTGATATGAAAACAAGGTGTTCACGTGATATGAAAACATGGTGTTCACGTGATATGAAAACATGGTGTTCACGTGATATAAAAACAAGGTGTTCACGTGACATAAAAACAAGGTGTTCACGTGAGATGAAAACATGGTGTTCCCGTGATATGAAAACACGGTGTTCAGGTGTTATGAAAACGTGGTGTTCATGTGATGAAAAGTTGGTGTTCAGGTGTTATGAAAACATAGTGTTCAGGTGTTATGAAAACATAGTGTTCAGGTGTTATGCAAACATGGTGTTCACGTGATATGAAAACAAGGTGTTCACGTGATATGAAAACATGATGTTCACGTGATATGAAAACAAGGTGTTCACGTGATATGAAAACATGGTGTTCACGTGATATGAAATCATGGTGTTCACGTGATATGAAAACATGGTGTGAACGTGATATGAAAACAAGGTGTTCACGTGATATGAAAACATGGTGTTCACGTGATATGAAAACATGGTGTTCACGTGATATGAAAATAAGGTGTTCACGTGATATGAAAACAAGGTGTTCACGTGATATGAAAACCTGCTGTTCACGTGTTATGAAAACATGGTGTTCACGTGTTATGAAAACAATGTTTACGTGTGATGATAACATGGTGTTAAGTGTGAAGAAAAGATGGTGTTCACGTGGTGAAAACATGGTATTCCCGTGATATGAAAACACGGTGTTCAGTTGTTAAGAAAACGTGGTGTTCATGTGATGAAAACTTGGTGTTCAGGTGTTATGAAAACATCGTGTTCAGGTTTTATGAAAACATGGTGTTCATGTGATATGAAAACAAGGTGTTCACGTAATATGAAAACAAGGTGTTCACGTGATATGAAAAAAAGGTGTTCACGTGACATGAAAACATGGTGTTCACGTGATATGAAAAGATGGTGTTCACGTGTTATAAAAACGTGGTGTTCACGTGATATGAAAACGTGGTGTTCATGTGATATGAAAACATGGTGTTCACGTGTGATAAAAACATGGTGTTCACGTGATATGAAAAGATGGTGTTCACGTGATATGAAAACATGGTGTTCACGTGATATGAAAACATGGTGTTCACGTGAAATGAAAAGATGATGTTCACGTGATATGAAAACAAGGTGTTCACGTGATATGAAAACATGGTGTTCACGTGATATGAAAACACGGTGTTCAGGTGTTATGAAAACGTGGTGTTCATGTGATGAAAACTTGGTGTTCATGTGATGAAAAGTTGGTGTTCAGGTGTTATGAAAACATAGTGTTCAGGTGTTATGAAAACATGGTGTTCACGTGATATGAAAACAAGGTGTTCACGTGATATGAAAACAAGGTGTTCACGTGATATGAAAACAAGGTGTTCACGTGATATGAAAACAAGGTGTTCACATGATATGAAAACATGATGTTCACGTGATATGAAATCATGGTGTTCACGTGATATGAAAACATGGTGTGAACGTGATATGAAAGCATGGTGTTCACGTGATATGAAAACATGGTGTTCACGTGACATAAAAACATGGTGTTCCCGTGATATGAAAACACGGTGTTCAGGTGTTATGAAAACGTGGTGTTCATGTGATGAAAAGTTGGTGTTCAGGTGTTATGAAAACATAGTGTTCAGGTGTTATGAAAACATAGTGTTCAGGTGTTATGCAAACATGGTGTTCACGTGATATGAAAACAAGGTGTTCACGTGATATGAAAACATGATGTTCACGTGATATGAAATCATGGTGTTCACGTGATATGAAAACATGGTGTGAACGTGATATGAAAACAAGGTGTTCACGTGATATGAAAACATGGTGTTCACGTGATATGAAAACATGGTGTTCACGTGATATGAAAGCATGGTGTTCACGTGATATGAAAACATGGTGTTCACGTGATATAAAAACAAGGTGTTCACGTGACATAAAAACAAGGTGTTCACGTGATATGAAAACATGGTGTTCCCGTGATATGAAAACACGGTGTTCAGGTGTTATGAAAACGTGGTGTTCATGTGATGAAAAGTTGGTGTTCAGGTGTTATGAAAACATAGTGTTCAGGTGTTATGAAAACATAGTGTTCAGGTGTTATGCAAACATGGTGTTCACGTGATATGAAAACAAGGTGTTCACGTGATATGAAAACATGATGTTCACGTGATATGAAAACAAGGTGTTCACGTGATATGAAAACATGATGTTCACGTGATATGAAATCATGGTGTTCACGTGATATGAAAACATGGTGTGAACGTGATATGAAAACAAGGTGTTCACGTGATATGAAAACATGGTGTTCACGTGATATGAAAACATGGTGTTCACGTGATATGAAAATAAGGTGTTCACGTGATATGAAAACAAGGTGTTCACGTGATATGAAAACATGGTGTTCACGTGTGATGAAAACATGGTGTTCACGTGATATGAAAATAAGGTGTTCACGTGATATGAAAACAAGGTGTTCACGTGATATGAAATCATGGTGTTCACGTGATATGAAAACATGGTGTTCACGTGATATGAAAACAAGGTGTTCACGTGATATGAAAACCTGCTGTTCACGTGTTATGAAAACATGGTGTTCACGTGTTATGAAAACAATGTTTACGTGTGATGATAACATGGTGTTAAGTGTGAAGAAAAGATGGTGTTCACGTGGTGAAAACATGGTATTCCCGTGATATGAAAACACGGTGTTCAGTTGTTAAGAAAACGTGGTGTTCATGTGATGAAAACTTGGTGTTCAGGTGTTATGAAAACATCGTGTTCAGGTTTTATGAAAACATGGTGTTCATGTGATATGAAAACAAGGTGTTCACGTAATATGAAAACAAGGTGTTCACGTGATATGAAAAAAGGTGTTCACGTGACATGAAAACATGGTGTTCACGTGATATGAAAAGATGGTGTTCACGTGTTATAAAAACGTGGTGTTCAAGTGATATGAAAACATGGTGTTCATGTGATATGAAAACATGGTGTTCACGTGTGATAAAAACATGGTGTTCACGTGATATGAAAAGATGGTGTTCACGTGATATGAAAACATGGTGTTCACGTGATATGAAAACATGGTGTTCACGTGAAATGAAAAGATGATGTTCACGTGATATGAAAACAAGGTGTTCACGTGATATGAAAACATGGTGTTCACGTGATATGAAAACACGGTGTTCAGGTGTTATGAAAACGTGGTGTTCATGTGATGAAAACTTGGTGTTCATGTGATGAAAAGTGGGTGTTCAGGTGTTATGAAAACATAGTGTTCAGGTGTTATGAAAACATGGTGTTCACGTGATATGAAAACAAGGTGTTCACGTGATATGAAAACAAGGTGTTCACGTGATATGAAAACAAGGTGTTCACGTGATATGAAAACAAGGTGTTCACATGATATGAAAACATGATGTTCACGTGATATGAAATCATGGTGTTCACGTGATATGAAAACATGGTGTGAACGTGATATGAAAGCATGGTGTTCACGTGATATGAAAACATGGTGTTCACGTGACATAAAAACAAGGTGTTCACGTGATATGAAAACATGGTGTTCCCGTGATATGAAAACACGGTGTTCAGGTGTTATGAAAACGTGGTGTTCATGTGATGAAAAGTTGGTGTTCAGGTGTTATGAAAACATAGTGTTCAGGTATTATGAAAACATAGTGTTCAGGTGTTATGCAAACATGGTGTTCACGTGATATGAAAACAAGGTGTTCACGTGATATGAAAACATGATGTTCACGTGATATGAAAACAAGGTGTTCACGTGATATGAAAACATGATGTTCACGTGATATGAAATCATGGTGTTCACGTGATATGAAAACATGGTGTGAACGTGATATGAAAACAAGGTGTTCACGTGATATGAAAACATGATGTTCACGTGATAAGAAAACAAGGTGTTCACGTGATATGAAAACATGGTGTTCACGTGATATGAAAACATGGTGTTCACGTGATATGAAAACATGGTGTTCACGTGATATGAAAACATGGTGTTCACGTGATATGAAAATAAGGTGTTCACGTGATATGAAAACAAGGTGTTCACGTGATATGAAAACATGGTGTTCACGTGTGATGAAAACATGGTGTTCACGTGATATGAAAATAAGGTGTTCACGTGATATGAAAACAAGGTGTTCACGTGATATGAAATCATGGTGTTCACGTGATATGAAAACATGGTGTTCACGTGATATGAAAACAAGGTGTTCACGTGATATGAAAACATGGTGTTCACGTGTTATGAAAACATGGTGTTCACGTGTTATGAAAACAATGTTTACGTGTGATGATAACATGGTGTTAAGTGTGAAGAAAAGATGGTGTTCACGTGGTGAAAACATGGTATTCCCGTGATATGAAAACACGGTGTTTAGTTGTTAAGAAAACGTGGTGTTCATGTGATGAAAACTTGGTGTTCAGGTGTTATGAAAACATCGTGTTCAGGTTTTATGAAAACATGGTGTTCACGTGATATGAAAACAAGGTGTTCACGTGATATGAAAAAAAGGTGTTCACGTGACATGAAAACATGGTGTTCACGTGATATGAAAAGATGGTGTTCACGTGTTATAAAAACGTGGTGTTCACGTGATATGAAAACATGGTGTTCATGTGATATGAAAACATGGTGTTCACGTGTGATAAAAACATGGTGTTCACGTGATATGAAAAGATGGTGTTCACGTGATATGAAAACATGGTGTTCACGTGATATGAAAACATGGTGTTCACGTGAAATGAAAAGATGATGTTCACGTGATATGAAAACAAGGTGTTCACGTGATATGAAAAAATGGTGTTCACGTGATATGAAAACAAGGTGTTCACGTGATATGAAAATAAGGTGTTCATGTGTTTTGAAAACATGGTGTTCACGTGATATGAAAACATTGTGTTCACGTGATATGAAAACATGATGTTGACGGGATGAAAACATGATGATCACGTGAAATGAAAAAACATGGTGTTCGAGTGTTATGAAAACATGGTGTTCACGTGATATGATAACATGGTGTTCACATTTGATGAAAACATGGTGTTCGTGTGTTATGAGAACATGGCGTCCGTGTGTTATGAAAACATGGTGTTCATGTGTTATGAAAACATGGTGTTCATGTGTTATGAAAAAATGGTGTTCACGTGTTATGAAAACATGGTGGTTGTGTGTTATGAAAATATGGTGGACAGTGATATGAAAACAAGGTGTTCACGTGATATGAAAACATGGTGTTCACGTGATATGAAAACAAGGTGTTCACGTGATATGAAAATAAGGTGTTCACGTGTTTTGTAAACAAGGTGTTCACGTAATATGAAAACATGGTGTTCACGTGATATGAAAACATGGTGTTCACGTAATATGAAAACATGGTGTTCACGTGATATAAAAACAAGGTGTTCACGTGATATAAAAACAAGGTGTTCACGTGATATGAAAACATGGTGTTCCCGTGATATGAAAACACGGTGTTCAGGTGTTATGAAAACGTGGGGTTCATGTGATGAAAAGTTGGCGTTCAGGTTGTATGAAAACACAGTGTTCAGGTGTTATGCAAACATAGTGTTCAGGTGTTATGCAAACATGGTGTTCACGTGATATGAAAACAAGGTGTTCACGTGTGATGAAAACATGGTGTTCACGTGATATGAAAACAAGGTGTTCACGTGATATGAAAACATGGTGCTCACGTGATATGAAAACACGGTGTTCACGTGATATGAAAACATGGTGTTCACGTGTGATGAAAACAAGGTGTTCACGTGATATGAAAACATGGTGTTCACATGATATGAAAAAAAGGTGTTCACGTGATATGAAAGCATGGTGTTCACGTGATATGAAAACATGGTGTTCACGTGATATGAAAACATGGTGTTCACGTGATATGAAAACAAGGTGTTCACGTGTGATGAAAACATGGTGTTCATGTGACATGAAAACATGGTGTTCACGTGTGATAAAAACATGGTGTTCACATGATATGAAAACATGGTGTTCACGTGATATGAAAACAAGGTGTTCACGTGATATGAAAATAAGGTGTTCACGTGATATAAAAACATGGTGCTTACGTGATATGAAAACATGGTGTTCACGTGATATGAAAACATGGTGTTCACGTGTGATGAAAACATGGTGTTCACATGATATGAAAACATGGTGTTCACCTGATATGAAAACATGGTGTTCACGTGACATGAAAAGATGATGTTCACGTAATATGAAAACAAGGTGTTCACTTGATATAAAAACAAGGTGTTCACGTGATATAAAAACAAGGTGTTCACGTGATATGAAAACATGGTGTTCCCGTGATATGAAAACACGGTGTTCAGGGGTTATGAAAACGTGGTGTTCATGTGATGAAAACTTGGTGTTCATGTGATGAAAAGTTGGTGTTCAGGTGTTATGAAAACATAGTGTTCAGGTGTTATGAAAACATGGTTTTCACGTGATATGAAAACAAGGTGTTCACGTGATATGAAAACAAGGTGTTCACGTGATATGAAAACAAGGTGTTCACATGATATGAAAACATGGTGTTCACGTGATATGAAAACATGGTGTTCACGTGATATGAAAACAAGGTGTTCACGTGATATGAAAACATGGTGTTCACATGATTTGAAAATAAGGTGTTCACGTGATATGAAAGCATGGTGTTCACGTGATATGAAAACATGGTGTTCACGTGATATGAAAACATGGTGTTCACGTGATATGAAAACATGGTATTCACGTGATATGAAAGCATGGTGTTTACGTGATATGAAAACATGGTGTTCACGTGATATAAAAACAAGGTGTTCACGTGATATAAAAACAAGGTGTTCACGTGATATGAAAACATGGTGTTCCCGTGATATGAAAACACGGTTTTCAGGTGTTATGAAAACGTGGTGTTCATGTGATGAAAAGTTGGTGTTCAGGTGTTATGAAAACATAGTGTTCAGGTGTTATGCAAACATGGTGTTCACGTGATATGAAAACAAGGTGTTCACGTGATATGAAAATAAGGTGTTCATGTGTTTTGAAAACATGGTGTTCACGTGATATGAAAACATTGTGTTCACGTGATATGAAAACATGATGTTGACGGGATGAAAACATGATGATCACGTGAAATGAAAAAACATGGTGTTCGAGTGTTATGAAAACATGGTGTTCACGTGATATGATAACATGGTGTTCACATTTGATGAAAACATGGTGTTCGTGTGTTATGAGAACATGGCGTCCGTGTGTTATGAAAACATGGTGTTCATGTGTTATGAAAACATGGTGTTCATGTGTTATGAAAACATGGTGTTCACGTGATATGAAAACATGGTGGTTGTGTGTTATGAAAACATGGTGGACAGTGATATGAAAACAAGGTGTTCACGTGATATGAAAACATGGTGTTCACGTGATATGAAAATAAGGTGTTCACGTGATATGAAAATAAGGTGTTCACGTGTTTTGAAAACAAGGTGTTCACGTAATATGAAAACATGGTGTTCACGTGATATGAAAACATGGTGTTCACGTGATATGAAAACATGGTGTTCACGTGATATAAAAACAAGGTGTTCACGTGATATAAAAACAAGGTGTTCACGTGATATGAAAACATGGTGTTCCCGTGATATGAAAACACGGTGTTCAGGTGTTATGAAAACGTGGTGTTCATGTGATGAAAAGTTGGCGTTCAGGTTGTATGAAAACATAGTGTTCAGGTGTTATGCAAACATAGTGTTCAGGTGTTATGCAAACATGGTGTTCACGTGATATGAAAACAAGGTGTTCACGTGATATGAAAACATGGTGCTCACGTGATATGAAAACACGGTGTTCACGTGATATGAAAACATGGTGTTCACGTGTGATGAAAACAAGGTGTTCACGTGATATGAAAACATGGTGTTCACATGATATGAAAAAAAGGTGTTCACGTGATATGAAAGCATGGTGTTCACGTGATATGAAAACATGGTGTTCACGTGATATGAAAACATGGTGTTCACGTGATATGAAAACAAGGTGTTCACGTGTGATGAAAACATGGTGTTCATGTGACATGAAAACATGGTGTTCACGTGTGATAAAAACATGGTGTTCACATGATATGAAAACATGGTGTTCACGTGATATGAAAACAAGGTGTTCACGTGATATGAAAATAAGGTGTTCACGTGATATAAAAACATGGTGCTTACGTGATATGAAAACATGGTGTTCACGTGATATGAAAACATGGTGTTCACGTGTGATGAAAACATGGTGTTCACATGATATGAAAACATGGTGTTCACCTGATATGAAAACATGGTGTTCACGTGACATGAAAAGATGATGTTCACGTAATATGAAAACAAGGTGTTCACTTGATATAAAAACAAGGTGTTCACGTGATATAAAAACAAGGTGTTCACGTGATATGAAAACATGGTGTTCCCGTGATATGAAAACACGGTGTTCAGGGGTTATGAAAACGTGGTGTTCATGTGATGAAAACTTGGTGTTCATGTGATGAAAAGTTGGTGTTCAGGTGTTATGAAAACATAGTGTTCAGGTGTTATGAAAACATGGTTTTCACGTGATATGAAAACAAGGTGTTCACGTGATATGAAAACAAGGTGTTCACGTGATATGAAAACAAGGTGTTCACATGATATGAAAACATGGTGTTCACGTGATATGAAAACATGGTGTTCACGTGATATGAAAACAAGGTGTTCACGTGATATGAAAACATGGTGTTCACATGATTTGAAAATAAGGTGTTCACGTGATATGAAAGCATGGTGTTCACGTGATATGAAAACATGGTGTTCACGTGATATGAAAACATGGTGTTCACGTGATATGAAAACATGGTATTCACGTGATATGAAAGCATGGTGTTTACGTGATATGAAAACATGGTGTTCACGTGATATAAAAACAAGGTGTTCACGTGATATAAAAACAAGGTGTTCACGTGATATGAAAACATGGTGTTCCCGTGATATGAAAACACGGTTTTCAGGTGTTATGAAAACGTGGTGTTCATGTGATGAAAAGTTGGTGTTCAGGTGTTATGAAAACATAGTGTTCAGGTGTTATGCAAACATGGTGTTCACGTGATATGAAAACAAGGTGTTCACGTGATATGAAAATAAGGTGTTCATGTGTTTTGAAAACATGGTGTTCACGTGATATGAAAACATTGTGTTCACGTGATATGAAAACATGATGTTGACGGGATGAAAACATGATGATCACGTGAAATGAAAAAACATGGTGTTCGAGTGTTATGAAAACATGGTGTTCACGTGATATGATAACATGGTGTTCACATTTGATGAAAACATGGTGTTCGTGTGTTATGAGAACATGGCGTCCGTGTGTTATGAAAACATGGTGTTCATGTGTTATGAAAACATGGTGTTCATGTGTTATGAAAACATGGTGTTCACGTGATATGAAAACATGGTGGTTGTGTGTTATGAAAACATGGTGGACAGTGATATGAAAACAAGGTGTTCACGTGATATGAAAACATGGTGTTCACGTGATATGAAAATAAGGTGTTCACGTGATATGAAAATAAGGTGTTCACGTGTTTTGAAAACAAGGTGTTCACGTAATATGAAAACATGGTGTTCACGTGATATGAAAACATGGTGTTCACGTGATATGAAAACATGGTGTTCACGTGATATAAAAACAAGGTGTTCACGTGATATAAAAACAAGGTGTTCACGTGATATGAAAACATGGTGTTCCCGTGATATGAAAACACGGTGTTCAGGTGTTATGAAAACGTGGTGTTCATGTGATGAAAAGTTGGCGTTCAGGTTGTATGAAAACATAGTGTTCAGGTGTTATGCAAACATAGTGTTCAGGTGTTATGCAAACATGGTGTTCACGTGATATGAAAACAAGGTGTTCACGTGATATGAAAACATGGTGCTCACGTGATATGAAAACACGGTGTTCACGTGATATGAAAACATGGTGTTCACGTGTGATGAAAACAAGGTGTTCACGTGATATGAAAACATGGTGTTCACATGATATGAAAAAAAGGTGTTCACGTGATATGAAAGCATGGTGTTCACGTGATATGAAAACATGGTGTTCACGTGATATGAAAACATGGTGTTCACGTGATATGAAAACAAGGTGTTCACGTGTGATGAAAACATGGTGTTCATGTGACATGAAAACATGGTGTTCACGTGTGATAAAAACATGGTGTTCACATGATATGAAAACATGGTGTTCACGTGATATGAAAACAAGGTGTTCACGTGATATGAAAATAAGGTGTTCACGTGATATAAAAACATGGTGCTTACGTGATATGAAAACATGGTGTTCACGTGATATGAAAACATGGTGTTCACGTGTGATGAAAACATGGTGTTCACATGATATGAAAACATGGTGTTCACCTGATATGAAAACATGGTGTTCACGTGACATGAAAAGATGATGTTCACGTAATATGAAAACAAGGTGTTCACTTGATATAAAAACAAGGTGTTCACGTGATATAAAAACAAGGTGTTCACGTGATATGAAAACATGGTGTTCCCGTGATATGAAAACACGGTGTTCAGGGGTTATGAAAACGTGGTGTTCATGTGATGAAAACTTGGTGTTCATGTGATGAAAAGTTGGTGTTCAGGTGTTATGAAAACATAGTGTTCAGGTGTTATGAAAACATGGTTTTCACGTGATATGAAAACAAGGTGTTCACGTGATATGAAAACAAGGTGTTCACGTGATATGAAAACAAGGTGTTCACATGATATGAAAACATGGTGTTCACGTGATATGAAAACATGGTGTTCACGTGATATGAAAACAAGGTGTTCACGTGATATGAAAACATGGTGTTCACATGATTTGAAAATAAGGTGTTCACGTGATATGAAAGCATGGTGTTCACGTGATATGAAAACATGGTGTTCACGTGATATGAAAACATGGTGTTCACGTGATATGAAAACATGGTATTCACGTGATATGAAAGCATGGTGTTTACGTGATATGAAAACATGGTGTTCACGTGATATAAAAACAAGGTGTTCACGTGATATAAAAACAAGGTGTTCACGTGATATGAAAACATGGTGTTCCCGTGATATGAAAACACGGTTTTCAGGTGTTATGAAAACGTGGTGTTCATGTGATGAAAAGTTGGTGTTCAGGTGTTATGAAAACATAGTGTTCAGGTGTTATGCAAACATGGTGTTCACGTGATATGAAAACAAGGTGTTCACGTGATATGAAAATAAGGTGTTCATGTGTTTTGAAAACATGGTGTTCACGTGATATGAAAACATTGTGTTCACGTGATATGAAAACATGATGTTGACGGGATGAAAACATGATGATCACGTGAAATGAAAAAACATGGTGTTCGAGTGTTATGAAAACATGGTGTTCACGTGATATGATAACATGGTGTTCACATTTGATGAAAACATGGTGTTCGTGTGTTATGAGAACATGGCGTCCGTGTGTTATGAAAACATGGTGTTCATGTGTTATGAAAAGATGGTGTTCATGTGTTATGAAAACATGGTGTTCACGTGATATGAAAACATGGTGGTTGTGTGTTATGAAAACATGGTGGACAGTGATATGAAAACAAGGTGTTCACGTGATATGAAAACATGGTGTTCACGTGATATGAAAATAAGGTGTTCACGTGATATGAAAATAAGGTGTTCACGTGTTTTGAAAACAAGGTGTTCACGTAATATGAAAACATGGTGTTCACGTGATATGAAAACATGGTGTTCACGTGATATGAAAACATGGTGTTCACGTGATATAAAAACAAGGTGTTCACGTGATATAAAAACAAGGTGTTCACGTGATATGAAAACATGGTGTTCCCGTGATATGAAAACACGGTGTTCAGGTGTTATGAAAACGTGGTGTTCATGTGATGAAAAGTTGGCGTTCAGGTTGTATGAAAACATAGTGTTCAGGTGTTATGCAAACATAGTGTTCAGGTGTTATGCAAACATGGTGTTCACGTGATATGAAAACAAGGTGTTCATGTGATATGAAAACAAGGTGTTCACGTGATATGAAAACATGGTGTTCACGTGATATGAAAACAAGGTGTTCACGTGATATGAAAACATGGTGTTCACGTGATATGAAAACATGGTGTTCACGTGATATGAAAACAAGGTGCTCACATGATATGAAAATAAGGTGTTCAAGTGATATGAAAGCATGGTGTTCACGTGATATGAAAACATGGTGTTCACGTGATATGAAAATAAGGTGTTCACGTGATATGAAAATAAGGTGTTCACGTGATATGAAAATAAGGTGTTCACGTGATATAAAAACATGGTGCGCACGTGATATGAAAACATGGTGTTCACGTGATATGAAAACATGGTGTTCACGTGTGATGAAAACATGGTGTTCACATGATATGAAAACATGGTGTTCACATGATATGAAAACATGGTGTTCACGTGATATGAAAAGATGATGTTCACGTAATATGAAAAGATGATGTTCACGTAATATGAAAACAAGGTGTTCACGTGATATAAAAACAAGGTGTTCACGTGATATAAAAACAAGGTGTTCACGTGATATGAAAACATGGTGTTCCCGTGATATGAAAACACGGTGTTCAGGTGTTATGAAAACGTGATGTTCATGTAATGAAAACTTGGTGTTCATGTGATGAAAAGTTGGTGTTCAGGTGTTATGAAAACATAGTGTTCAGGTGTTATGCAAACATGGTGTTCACGTGATATGAAAACAAGGTGTTCACGTGTGATGAAAACATGGTGTTCACGTGATATGAAAACAAGGTGTTCACGTGATATAAAAACATGGTGCTTACGTGATATGAAAACATGGTGTTCACGTGATATGAAAACATGGTGTTCACGTGATATAAAAACATGGTGCTTACGTGATATGAAAACATGGTGTTCACGTGATATGAAAACATGGTGTTCACGTGTGATGAAAACATGGTGTTCACATGATAAGAAAACATGGTGTTCACCTGATATGAAAACATGGTGTTCACGTGATATGAAAAGATGATGTTCACGTAATATGAAAACAAGGTGTTCACTTGATATAAAAACAAGGTGTTCACGTGATATAAAAACAAGGTGTTCACGTGATATGAAAACATGGTGTTCCCGTGATATGAAAACACGGTGTTCAGGGGTTATGAAAACGTGGTGTTCATGTGATGAAAACTTGGTGTTCATGTGATGAAAAGTTGGTGTTCAGGTGTTATGAAAACATAGTGTTCAGGTGTTATGAAAACATGGTGTTCACGTGATATGAAAACAAGGTGTTCACGTGATATGAAAACAAGGTGTTCACGTGATATGAAAACATGGTGTTCACGTGTGATGAAAACAAGGTGTTCACGTGATATGAAAACATGGTGTTCACATGATATGAAAAAAAGGTGTTCACGTGATATGAAAGCATGGTGTTCACGTGATATGAAAACATGGTGTTCACGTGATATGAAAACATGGTGTTCACGTGATATGAAAACAAGGTGTTCACGTGTGATGAAAACATGGTGTTCATGTGACATGAAAACATGGTGTTCACGTGTGATAAAAACATGGTGTTCACATGATATGAAAACATGGTGTTCACGTGATATGAAAACAAGGTGTTCACGTGATATGAAAATAAGGTGTTCACGTGATATAAAAACATGGTGCTTACGTGATATGAAAACATGGTGTTCACGTGATATGAAAACATGGTGTTCACGTGTGATGAAAACATGGTGTTCACATGATATGAAAACATGGTGTTCACCTGATATGAAAACATGGTGTTCACGTGACATGAAAAGATGATGTTCACGTAATATGAAAACAAGGTGTTCACTTGATATAAAAACAAGGTGTTCACGTGATATAAAAACAAGGTGTTCACGTGATATGAAAACATGGTGTTCCCGTGTTATGAAAACACGGTGTTCAGGGGTTATGAAAACGTGGTGTTCATGTGATGAAAACTTGGTGTTCATGTGATGAAAAGTTGGTGTTCAGGTGTTATGAAAACATAGTGTTCAGGTGTTATGAAAACATGGTTTTCACGTGATATGAAAACAAGGTGTTCACGTGATATGAAAACAAGGTGTTCACGTGATATGAAAACAAGGTGTTCACATGATATGAAAACATGGTGTTCACGTGATATGAAAACATGGTGTTCACGTGATATGAAAACAAGGTGTTCACGTGATATGAAAACAAGGTGTTCACATGATATGAAAACATGGTGTTCACGTGATATGAAAACAAGGTGTTCACGTGATATGAAAACAAGGTGTTCACGTGATATGCAAACATGGTGTTCACATGATTTGAAAATAAGGTGTTCACGTGATATGAAAGCATGGTGTTCACGTGATATGAAAACATGGTGTTCACGTGATATGAAAACATGGTGTTCACGTGATATGAAAACATGGTATTCACGTGATATGAAAGCATGGTGTTTACGTGATATGAAAACATGGTGTTCACGTGATATAAAAACAAGGTGTTCACGTGATATAAAAACAAGGTGTTCACGTGATATGAAAACATGGTGTTCCCGTGATATGAAAACACGGTTTTCAGGTGTTATGAAAACGTGGTGTTCATGTGATGAAAAGTTGGTGTTCAGGTGTTATGAAAACATAGTGTTCAGGTGTTATGCAAACATGGTGTTCACGTGATATGAAAACAAGGTGTTCACGTGATATGAAAATAAGGTGTTCATGTGTTTTGAAAACATGGTGTTCACGTGATATGAAAACATTGTGTTCACGTGATATGAAAACATGATGTTGACGGGATGAAAACATGATGATCACGTGAAATGAAAAAACATGGTGTTCGAGTGTTATGAAAACATGGTGTTCACGTGATATGATAACATGGTGTTCACATTTGATGAAAACATGGTGTTCGTGTGTTATGAGAACATGGCGTCCGTGTGTTATGAAAACATGGTGTTCATGTGTTATGAAAACATGGTGTTCATGTGTTATGAAAACATGGTGTTCACGTGATATGAAAACATGGTGGTTGTGTGTTATGAAAACATGGTGGACAGTGATATGAAAACAAGGTGTTCACGTGATATGAAAACATGGTGTTCACGTGATATGAAAATAAGGTGTTCACGTGATATGAAAATAAGGTGTTCACGTGTTTTGAAAACAAGGTGTTCACGTAATATGAAAACATGGTGTTCACGTGATATGAAAACATGGTGTTCACGTGATATGAAAACATGGTGTTCACGTGATATAAAAACAAGGTGTTCACGTGATATAAAAACAAGGTGTTCACGTGATATGAAAACATGGTGT
>NC_140962.1:158965325-158980325 GCF_056783735.1 Eptatretus burgeri
GATTTCCACCAAGAACGTGAAACATGCCAGAGGTTCCGTACTTTTGTCATGCTCGCTGATTTAAAATGTTGGCAGAAGTTCCGACTTCTGGGGATACTGGGGAAGAGAAGATGATAGAACAAAGGTTCTTGAGCGAACATCTTCATTACATCGGTGTCTTACTGGCGGCAAACTGAAAGGCTCTGCCAGGCATTCAATAGACTCTGATAGAAATCAGAGAGAAGATGTGTGAACACATGGAAGCATGAGGAGAAAACATTCACGGCCATATCCGAGCCCACCGCTTGCTGCAGAATGTGAGAAGTCAGGAGATTGTTTGGTAATTGCTATTCAGATTGCAATTTTTTTCACAGAGCATAGCCGAACGGGCATGATCTGGCTCCTAATGTCGACCATAGTCGACCACGTCTTCCAGTAGTTACAGGCATATGACCCGGTGCCACAAAAAGGAGGCAACTAAATTGTGAATGACCAGGACCCGTCCTCTATACGAAAGGTGAGGCTGGGCTCTCTTCCACCTCCTCATTCTTTTTTGCACCCGTTCAGCAACACCATCGCAGTTTTTCTGGCCGTATTGTGGAGACCCCAGAAAACCTCCAAGATATTTATCACCTTCATCCATCCATTTTGCCTTTGGAGGAAGATGTACTGGTGGGATTTGTGTCAATCCAGGCATATAGCTTCTTACACAGGGAACCCATAGATAAAGCTTTTCTTTTTTTCCAGTTACACTTTCAAGATGAAGCTGAACAAAACAAGTCAAAACACCTGACAAGAGCGGCAATGTCATTGTCATCCTTTACAACCACCAAGACATCATCCACATCTCCTGATAAAATAACTGAAGGGAACTCAGGAGATATAACCACTCCAGTGAGGGTCTTCCTGAGTAACACGAGAAGTGGTTCTTCCACAAGGCTGAATAATAAGCCAAAGACTGGGCAGCCTTGCCTTCCCCCCTCTGTACCTGCATGGGGAAACAAGCTCATTGGTTACCTTAACTATACTGGATATATTATTATATAATAAGGCAATGTAAGTCCTGAAATTAGTCCCGAATCCATAAACTTCCAACACATGATACAGAAAGCCATTGTCCATACTGTCAAAAACCTTTTCAAAATCAAGAAAAATGAAACCAAAGTCAATCTGTACACAATTACCCTCCATCAAGTCTCTTATGAAAAAAATGTTATCATATCGAGATATGTCCGGGATACAATAACTCTGATCAGGATGAACCAGGTCACCGATTACTTTTGTTATTCGATTTGCCAAGGATTTGGAAAGGATTTCAGAATCAGTGCAGAGCAAAAAGACAGGTGGCCAATTATTCATGTGTCGCAAGTCACCAACCTTTGGAAGGAGGTACATTACCGCTCTTCTCCGGCTTGGAAGCAATTCTCCATCAACAAAGTCGATTCCAAGACATGAATCAGTTCTGGGCCGAACAGGCCCCAAAATTCCACACAAAATTCAGCCGGCACGCCACCAATTCCTGGAGCACTTCCTCAGTCCATTCCAGCTAAGACTTGGGTTAACTCCTCCAGTGTAATTGGTGAGTCCAAGTCTCGAAGCTGGGGCTCAGTTAGAGAGGAGAGGTGAGAGGACAATTGTTTCATAATTTCATCACAAACAATTTGTTTTGGAAAGAGATTGGAGAAGAAATCCTTAACACACAACCTTATGTCACTGGGATTAACAACAACAACTCCGTTGGAGTCATCAACAGAAAAGATTGTATTGGGTGACTTACTGGAGGAATCTAACCAAAAGAAAGATTTACTAGGGGTATCTAATACCTTAAAGTTTCAAACCCTCAGTCTGAGTTACAACCCAGCTGCTTTCTCTTCGATTTTCTCTTCGATTAACTCTCTTAATTGAGTCTTCTTTTCTCGTAAGAATTGATAATTTCCTGCATTATTACTTCTAGCCAGTTTACTTTCTCGGTGTACAATGTCAGCTTCTTCACAAGCCATTGTTATATTTTTAACATTTGTAGTGTTCGTTCTGAACAGCTGACAAAACTCCCTAATCTGGGTTTTTCTATTGTCCCACCATAAATCCACTGAAGAAAAAGAGGGTTTTCTTGTGATTTGGTGAACCCAGAAAACTTGGAAAGCTTCTTTAAATGGATCATCTTCTGGAAGATTGGTATTCAATTTCCAATATGCACTTCAACGTATTGATTGAGGGGAAACCCCCCCCACCCCCTCCACAGCCCCCCCCCGCCCATGGTTACGAAGTGATAACCTGAGAATATCGATGGAGAGAAATCTGGAGAGACCACAGTGTTCCTAAAGTGAGTTTATTTACCATCGGTCAAGTCTGGTCAAGGAAAACCTCCCTCTGGTGAGACGGCTCCACGTAAACTGGGATTCGTGGGGGTAAAGTACCCTTGAGGTTCTGTATACATCGAACAAACCAACCCGAGAAAAGAAAAGTGATAAATCACTAAAACATTCGGGATGAGGTTCTGGTGTATTCCTATCCATTCCGGGTTCAAAGGTCCAGTTAAACTAACCTCCAATACAAACACAGAGACTTAAATCAACCACCTGTAAGTGATTAATCACAGACACGAAGAAATCTCTCCGTTCTGTGCTCCTACTAGGACTAGGTACACACATATTAAATAATACACCCAGCGGGTTTGACGGTCAGCTCGGACACCAAACTTGATGTAACGGAGTGTTAATCAAACTTAGCGACTATGAAAAGTGAAAACAGAATTTAAATTGTACTTAAAATAACTGCGCGAAGCCGTGTTGAAGTCAACGGACCTGGTGTTTCCCAATAAACAGGGCCAGATGACAGAGGTAACGAGAAACTAGTTGGTCGAATTAAATCTTCTTAATAATCCCGATGGAACCCATTATGTATGATCGCGTCCGATGGTTCCTTGTAGGTCATTCGACCAATCGGTCATTTTGTACTTGATGACCCTGTAACCTTGACCCCGACGCGAAAATGTGAAAAAGAGCTCAGACGATGCATGGAGAGTAACTAGTATTATCATTGTGTCAAGTTAGAACTCAATTGGCCGAGACGTCTCGGAGGAGATAGAAAAATAAATATTGTTGACAGACGGACAGCCGGACAGACAGACGGACGGATCTGAGGACATCGAACGGTTATATTGTTATTGATTTGGAAACCTTGTACACACAAACAGCCAGAGTCCCCGTAGTTCAGTTATTTCGAATAGTATGTGTATAGTTAGAATCCATCCCCTATGTCTCATGGGAATTTCGTGTGTGCGCTGAGAGTTTTTTTTTTAGTTAGGTTTTTTTTACATCTACAACAACAACAATAACGACACCGCTCCCCACTCAAACCGGTCACCATTGCCCACGTGTTTTTGTCTGAGGATGTGGGTGGAGCCTCCGTCGCTTTTGATCGAGGCTCCGCTCCAAGGAGGGGCATAGAGCATTTCCTCCAGCCAATGAGCGAAGGGAGAGCATCGCACGCATGCCCCAGCCAATCAGGGGCTGACCACCTCAGGGGCGGCCCAGCTGCTGAGGTTTTTTGCCCAGATTTTGCCCAGCCAGATGGAGTGTTTGGCCCGACCAATGAAGAGCGGCCACGAGTTGCCCGACAACCCCTCGTCCAATCCGGAAGCGAGACCCTCAGAGCAGGGCCCTCGACCCTTGGGTTGGGGGAGGATAAGAGGAGGTGGCGAGCAGTCGAGAAAAAAGCAAGAAAAGTTCGCCTCGTCGAAGCAAAAAAAGGTTTGCCTCGTCGAAGCAAGAAAGGTTCGCCTCGTCGAAGAAATAAAGGTTCGCCTCAGAGAAAGCAAGAAAGGTTCGCCTCGTCGAAGCAAGAAAGGTTCGCCTCGTCGAAGCAAGAAAGGTTCGCCTCGTCGAAGCAAGAAAGGTTCGCCTCGTCGAAGCAAGAAAGGTTCGCCTCGAAAAAGCAAGCAAGGTTCGCCTCGTCGAAGCAAGAAAGGTTCGCCTCGAAAAAGCAAGAAAGGTTCGCCTCGTCGAAGCAAGAAAGGTTCGCCTCGTATAAAGGAAGAAGGTTCGCCCCGTCGTAAAGGAGAAAGAGAGGAAGCCTCGTCTTGCCTGCTGGCGTTCTCATCTGGCCCGTTCCCGTGCTGCCTGGCGTCCGTGGCGTCGATCTTGGTCCCTGGTGCTTGGTGTTGCGTTGTTGGCTGCGGGTCCGAGTCCCGCTAACGGATAAGCTCGAGCAGGCCGCACGAGGTGGACAGGTGCAAATACAGGCCGCGGCCATCATTTCTCTGGGTGTGTGTGTGTTTTTGGCGCCAGTCTGTTAAGTAGAGTTGTTAAGTGCTTCTTTCTCACTGTAAATTTCCTGGATATTTGGATAACTCTGCTCTGTGTCTCCCTCTCGATTAATGTATTAATGATTAATGGGAGATGGCTCTACTGCTCCACCTGGTGGCTGTTCCTCACCACCGACCCCCAGCGCACAAAAATATGAGGTCAGCTCACTGACCGAATAAAACGAAATGTAAATTGTTAATGACTAGTTCAAGAGAGATAAACCGGCCTTTAGCAATCTCCCAGAACAGACATGACTCAGGTGTTCCCCCAGGTGTCAGGATGAAAGCAACACCCGCTGAAATAGAGAACCATTTGATAAAAACACACTGTCCCCCAACAAGACACCAACCATCCTCTACATTGTGAGTTGTGTGTGTTTCCTGTAATAAAAGTATATCGATGTTCTTCCGTCTCATTGAACGTTTCACTTGAGCTTGGTGGTTGTGATTTTCACCTCCACCATTAATATATAAGGTACCAAAGGTGATTTTCTTCATTCCAAGGGTTTGGTTGGGTGTTGTGAAACCTCAACACTGGCTCTCGTCATGAATTTCCTGACACAGTTAAACTGTGACTTTGTTAAGGAGAAGTCATCAGCCTTTCTCATCATATCTTTGGTAGTTTGAATAAATGAAACTAGATCAGGACATTTATCTTTGATAACTGCATTTCACTGTCTATAAGTTTCATTTCGTAAAGAAAGAACCAGTTGAGGAGCTGTCATTGGCTGATCAGATGGAGGCTGAGACAACTCAGACACCCCAACATCCTCATCAGGTTCTGACAAATCAGACAAGGTACCTCAGGGGTCGAGGATTTCAGCCTCCGAAGTCACTAATGGGATGTTCAGAATCTCTGGAGGTTCACTGGAAAGCTCTGGTGTGTTTCCATCATTTCCATGGAGGTCGTGATGCCCAGTAGGAGTTGAAATGTTGGTTTCACACTCTTGTGGAGCCTGATCTATGGATTCAATCGGAGATCCCGGAGTACAATTTTGAATTTCCATCGGTGAAGGGGGCACTGAAGAGGGACGTGTTAAACACTGTCTGATCCTTCACAGAACTTCGTGATAGTAACAGTTCATTTAGGGGTTTAACACTTTCTTTAACATCACTAACTATTTCACCCAAACAACAATTTATATTCTCAGAAAGAATCTGCAAACTTTGTGATATATTTTCCTCAACTCCAGGACCTACTTCACGATCTTTTTTCCCAATACAGGTAGAAACATGAGGAACACATTGAGGTGTATTTTCAGCTACACTGTCCTTCTCCAATACCACCTTCTTCACACAACCATAGAAACACCAACAGCTGATACTCTCCGTTTTTTGAAGTTATAATGGGATTCTCAATCATTGCTTCACCACATGACGAATCAGCAGGAATAGTCGACAAGTTTGGATTTACCTCATTTACCGTAACAGGAAGTGAAATACATCGTTCTCCACACCGAGTACCGGGGTCTTGTTATCATTTGTCTCACTGCAGGAGGGAACAGCAGGAACAGTTAAACCAACGGGATTCACTTCATTGTTTTCAATGGGGGTTTGAGGTATTTATATCCTTGTTGGGTCATCTCTTCGAGCATGACCTAATAATATGGGTGTCGATGTCCTTCGATCCGTCCGTCCGTCCGTTCACAATGAAGTTGAAGAGGGAGATCTGGTCATTAGTGATCCTGATAGAGGTCGATGATACGTACACGGTGGTCTGACTTTCAAGGTCACCGAAGGTCAAGGTCAAGGTCACGAGGCCTTTGAAGTTGTGAAAATGACGATTTTCAAATTCTATCTCCTCCGCCATTTCTCAAACGATCTTGAATTTGATTGTGGCAAATGAATCTATGGGACAATATCTAAATTTGGTCAGGCCAGATTTTCGAATTTCGCTTTCGTTTTCGCATCACGTCACTTCAAATTTTGCAAAAACTGCCCCACCTTCAGGAGGCTATATATTCTCCACTGGGCATGGTAAAAGTTACTGAATGGTGTCATTGCAAAGCAGCTGACCTTGTATATTTATATATTTGTACATTTTCTGCCAAAGGTGCAAAAGTTTCAAAACCCGAAATGTAAACTTCGGCATTTATTTTCAAAATATAATTTCGTGCACGCACCAAAATGCCGAGTCATCTTTAACCGAGCTGCGCAGCCAAGCTGCGTAGTAGAACTGCGCAGTAGTCTTCGGTCATTACTGAACATTGAACACTTGTGGTATGATAGAGATGACCGTCACCCCCACACGGGGGTAATTTTTAAAATCCACATCGACATGACCATTTTCATCACACTTTAACCCTCAATGGCACCCATACCAAAACTCACACATTGGCACACCTGGGGTCAATTTGACCCCATTCAAAACGGTCATTGATTTGGTCGATACAAAAGCCAAATGTTGCAACATTTGTCAAATATATCAAACCTAGTTAGTACAAAACAGTGTAAAACATTGAGAAGTTGATGATACATATGAAATGTATTCAATATCTAGTGATATCCGCAACAAAAACAATCGGAAATTAATGTGCGAATGGCTACACATTTTACTAATTAACTTTTTTACACAGAAAGCCGCAACAGCATAACATACAAAACTAAAATATGGCAGTTTCCATAATAATGAAAGAAATATGAGTCATTTTTCATTGTAGTGTCTCGATTTATGAGGTTCATTGTTCTAGTTATGCTTCGCAATTTGTACAAGTCGTAACAGTGGTTGAATGAGTACCACAAACATATTTGTTGCAATTTGAGCAGACAGTTGAGGTCTTATTGTCCTGTGGCCTTCTGCATAGTTGGCATCGTTTCCTGGCAGGATTTCTAGCATGGCGTGGTCTCTGGATTGCTGCAACAACCTTTCCAAGTGGATGTAATGCGGTCACTACAGCCGGCTGGAGAACATGAACATTCTGAGTGCGCAAGTCAATCCAGTCGTTGGTGAGGCCTTATGCCAACTGCTTGAGGTATTTACGACGTCGACCCTTTCTGTCATTTGCAACCCATTCAGGATTTAGAGACATCCATATGACAAATCCAGCAACTCCAGCCACATCCAACAGATTGTAAAACAAGACCATAGGTCATCGGTTTGATTTGCGCTCGCAGGACAGTAATGTAGCCAGGTAATCCATGTTATCCACACCGCTCTTTTTGGTTTTATAGTGAAGGATGATGGAAGGCTTCTGTTTTTCCCCTTCCGTAGTTTCGTCGTGATGCATGGTGGATATTGCCAGAACAGCCTTACCTTCAGCAGAAACATATGATGTGATTGTCAGATTATCAGCAAATCCAAACAAAGATGAACGCTCGGGTCTATTATTTGCAGGCTGCATTTCAGGTGGTATTAGCTTTGTTTCAGCTTTGTTACGGCGCAGAGTTCCAACAATTGTGGTATGTTGTTGAAGCAAATTTTCTGCCAGAGGAATGGACATAAACAAGTTATCACATACAACATTTCTGCCACTGCAAAGCCAAGGGCTAGTAGTCTTCAACACCACAGTTGAACCGAGACCAACTTGTCTGGCCTCACCTGGTTGTCGACCAAGATATACCTCGCCCTTTAGTGGATAAGAGGTTTCTGCGTCACAGTTCCACTATATTTTTATACCATATTTTGCAGGCTTGCTTGGTATGTATTGCCTAAAAGGACATCCACCTCTAAATGGGACAAGTTGCTCATCGACCGTCATATCTGGTCCAGGAATGTAACATAACTTCAGACGATCCTGGAATAATTCCCATATATCACGGAATGCAGCCAACTTATCTGTTGCTCTCCTTACAGCTCTGGTGTTTTTATTATCAAATCGCAGAAATCTCAGCAGACTTTTGAAGCGATTTAGAGACATTGTCGCAGCAAAAATGGGTCTTCCAGTCTCAGGAGACCATAATTCACATATCGATTCCATATATGCTTGGTGTAGACCAGCAACGAGTAACAACCCAATGAAGGCCTTCAACTCAGGGATTGCAAGAGGCGTCCACTGTTTCACGTTATTGGGGTTTGCAGCATTCCATTCAGCATAAACTCGAGTTGCTTCCCTATTAGTTTCTCTCATGATGATATCCAAAATAGTTGGTGTTATGAAAAGATCATATGATGCCTCCATTTCCTGGACGGTACCTGCTCTTGTAACACCAGGTGGGTTGCGAAGAATGTCTTGCAATTCTTGTCTATGTGGTGCAGGTGGATTGACATCCCATACCTGAAAGTACCATAATTATCACATTCAATATGACACAAGATTTCGATCTACAAAATGTCAATCAAACTTTCGCAAACCAATTAACACAATTAGGCTCAGATGCCAATTAGCTAGACAACACGGTACACTAACCTTGCCATTTTTTCCTGTCAAATGGTTATCAGTAGGGGCAGCTGGTTGAACAATGCGACCCTCAGCACGACCAGGAGCACGACCTCTGCACACATCTTGACCCCTGGCACGACCGCGACCACGTGGCCTTTCTGCTATGGCCTGGCCTTGCTGAGCATTGTCATTATCAGACTGATTGTAAGAATGTCCAGAATCAGCAGATATTTCATCTGGCTGTTCATCAACGTCAGAAACCTGATCTTCATCTGATGTATCACGGACTGCAGCCTGATCTGGGATGTAGGAATCATCATCGCTTGGATCAGATAAAGACTCACTGTCACTTTCATCTTCAAATATTTGTCTAAGAACATCAGCAACAGAATACCGTGCTCTCCGTTGGTTGGCCATGGTTTGAAGGAAAATGCTAATAAACTAGCGTTAGGAACTGCAGTTTCGGTTTCTGGAATTTCCCATTTCCAGGAAAGAGCAATTCCCGGAACCGTTCCAATCCCCTTTTTGTCACAGAATGATACAGATTATAACAGTATGAAAACAATTGGGAAACACCTTTATTGTTATTCGAGAAATAACAACAATTCCAGAAAAGAAAACGGGATAAAGTGTTCATAGTTATGAATGTAAATGTTTTTTGGGAGTTCTCCCAGCGTGGGTCATATAGACCCCACTATTTTCTCCTGCAAATATCTCCCATATGTGTTACCCTATATTCGCTAAATTTTACAGCGATAACATACATATATGGGGTGAGGATAAACAGAGACCATGGGCTGATATCAGGCTAATATTTTTTTTAATACACAAAAAACCTGCATGTTGGGTCAAATTGACCCCAGGTGTGCCGCTGAGGGTTAAACACAAAACTTTGGGGAGAAACGTTTCACATGACCAAAGGTTCCACAGAGAAAGCACATTAACGAGGCAGACATTTGATACTGGCGATCGTTGAGATTTACCTTGAACGAAATGTTCAACCCCGTGTCGTCGCCACCATCGGGAAGTACCTGTACACCTGTCGATGGAAACTCATTTCGTGTTTTTTCCTCTTGTCACTGCTCCTGAGGGGGATCATTGACATTCTCGAGACAACTGTTCCATCATGACACAGGACAGACAATAATACGTCATTCGGGAAGAATGTTGGAACATTAGACACAACGATTTTAACTGCAGGAGTATCCATGGGGGAAGCTAACATAAAGACACCTTTATCAGTGGTTAACCCCTCACTCACAACATCGTGAACAGATTTTTTCATGAGACACGAACACAACAACTTTTTGATTCCTTCGCCACTCAGCGCGAACATATTCAAACCCGATTATAGTCCCGACTGCAAGGTCGACGTCCTCAGTGAGGATTCCTTCTGGTGGAACACACACGAACACGTGTTTCTGTCTTAAATTATCAAACACCTCATACCGAGGACGTGTATTCACCATAACGGCGATTTAACTAACACCTCTTTGCTCAGATCAGGCAAGAAGGTCAAAACTAAGCAAAACTAAATAAATTAATTATGAAACAAAACGTTAATGAAGCCTCATCAACACTGGAAAGTCACACCCAAGTCGGCTCACTCGAACTCTTTCTCTCTCTCTCAAGGACAGAGGGTGAAGAAACCACAACGAGAGAGAAAAAAACGAAACAAACACAGCAGGATAGAAGGAGGAGAAGGAAAGAGGGGATGGGAGATGGGATGCAGGAAGGAGAAAACTACACTCACCACAGTACAGAGCAGCTGCAGCAAGGGAACATGACACCACACCCAACCAACAAACGACCACTGGGGGGAGGGGGGTGAGAGAGAGAAAGGGAGAGAGAGAGCGAAAGAGAGAGATAGAGAGAGACAGACAGAGAGACAGACAGACAGACAGACAGACAGAAAGAGAGAGAAAGACTTTATATACTTTTATTATAAAAGTATCAAAACACACCAGAAAAAGCACACTCCATAAAAACAAATCCAAACGATTTTACAGCAAAAATAAATTCAACAAAAGCAATACAAACAAGTGTGTCTGTTAATGTCAAACACACCACAGAATAATACATAAATGCAAAAAGTAAGTGTAAGTACTTTTCACTTTTACAAACCGGATTCCATCAAGAAAAAATGCTCAAAACCTCATCAGTGTACCACGGATCACCCACAATATCCAAGCTCAAAAGATAAGCCTACTCCATTTTTACTCAGACCAAAACCATACCTTGAAAGCACAAAAGCACATTTACATTTTTCCCCTTCAATCTTGCTTTCCTGGTTTTATAAATTGCCAGTTTAACAATACCCAACAGAAAAGACAAAAATGAGAGGACTGGTTTACTCTTATAATTCCCCTCGATTCCATAAATAAAGATTGGAAAGGAAAAAAACAAAGTTAAATTCATAGAAAAGCTGTTGAAGGAAGAGAAAGAGGGGTACCAATCTGTTACATTCAATGAAAGCATGGGCCACATTTTCAATTAAATCACAAAAAGGACAAAAAATCAGAAGAGAATAGTTAAACTTATGGAGTAATGTCTGTGTGACCAGGGCTTGATGTGCGAGTCTCCAATTCAGGTTTCCAGTTCACCCAAGAGTGGGAGAACCATACATTTTGTTCCAAACTGGAGTTTAAAAAGTTCCAGCAGGTAAGATCTCATTCCACCGATTTTTTTTTAATGCTTTGTAAAACCAAGTATACATGCTTCCAAACATATCTTGCAGATCGTCGTTTTCCCCATGATGTGAAACACCAATTTCCTCGAAGTTTGAGGAGAACACACCCTCTTGTTTTATTGAGGCAATTTGAAGTTCACTGAAATAGAGACGTGAGTCTAACACTTCATCCACCCCAGGCCACCTGATGTTTAGTCGAAGAATGGTTTGAATTACTGCTTTCAAGACATTTTCCACAATTCGACCAGAAGGAACACCAATTTTTAAGGAAAGTGAGCTAACAGGTAGTCAGGCATTCAAGGATGGCTGCAACAGGTCTCTCTGTTTATTCCAACATTGGTAAAACAATGCATCAACGACCTGGAGGTTGAAATTCCAGAGAATAAAGGATTCTGAACTAATGGCTCCTGTACAAACTTTGGGCATCGTATGATACCTCTAAACGTTGCACTCCGAGGACTTACCAAGCATTCAAAAAGCTCTGATGAATACAGGGGAGCTGGGACATGTCAACGTGTTGCAGGTTGATGAGGAAATGTTCACGGTCATTTTTCAGACCTTCTGCTTTCTGCAACCAGGCGTTTGTGAGAGGTCGCCAAGGAACACACTCACTGCAGTAAGCACTTTATCGTGGAAATCCGAAACGCCATTATTCGACTTGGGATATGCATCAGATTTTGACCACCCGCATTTCGGGGTCTGCAGACCACGTCTGGGCCCAGCCAATGGTGGCCACCCCAGAAAAAATCAGTTAGAAACCTCTGAATGCCTGTGACCAAGTATCGAGGAGGTTCAAGTGGGATAACTCTATGCCAAATAAATGGAACCAACAGGTTGTTTATGATTGACAACCGTGTCTTAAACAAGAAAAATTGGTGCAATATTTTCCACCTTGCCAGTTTCTATTTTATTTATTCCAGGAAGTTCTCCGAATTTTTTTGTTCATACGCTTCAATTCCGAGAAATAATCCGAAATATTTAAACCCCTCACGACTCCACTGTATTCTTCCTGGAAAAACAGGCAGGGACGTGGAAGGCGATCTTGGCCCACCCAAAAAGTGAAACTTTTTTTCCAATTTACTCTTGCAGTGGAAGCAAGCTCAAACTGGGTACGGCAACGAGAGACCTCAGAAACACCTTTTTGATTTGCAATTGCAACACAAATATCATCAGCATAAGGTGAAACAACGACTTTGGAGTTTTGTGAAAGAGAGACTCCTCACACTGAGTTCTGGAGTAAAGCTAATAAAGGTTCAACGGAGAGATTGTAGAGCATACCTAATAGTGCACAGCCCTGACGGATGCCTCACTGAAAGGGGAAAGGGTGAGAAAGATCAATAAATTTACCTTTATTTACCTTCAGCAGACGATATGCATTTTTGTACAATAACTAAACATAAGCAATAACTTTTTCCCCGAACCCTGTTCTCCTGAATACATCAAACAAAAACGAATGGTTAACACTGTCAAAAGCTTTTTCTTGATCTAAAAGTAAGAAACCAAAACCAGGAGATGTAGTTCGATCCAGACTGATCAAGTCTCTCACCAAAAAAATATTGTCGCATGTGGATCATTCTGGAAAACTGTGTGACTGAAAAGTGCCAATCAAGAAAGAGATGACTTCCTTTCGACGGGTTGCAAGTGCTTTTGACAAGATTTTATAGTCCCTGTTGAGGAGTGACACAGATCGCCAATTTGCGGTCTCAGGCAGGTTTCCTTTCTTCGGAAGGAGACACAAAACTGCCCTCCGGCAGCTGAGTGGCAATTCACCTTGTTCGACACTCTCCTGAAAGACCTCAATAACAATAGGGCCGAGAATGTCCCAGAAAGCCGTGTAAAATTCAGCCGGAAGGCCGTCAAGTCCAGGGGCTTTCCTATCTTTGCTGTCCTTAAGCGCAGCAGTAAGGTCTCCAAGAGAGAAGCCAGGATCAAGCAATTGTTGTTGGTCTTCAGATTGAGAAAGGAGCAGTTCAAACATCGCATTCCTGTTCTCCTCATTCACAGTTCTTATTGCGACGAGTTTAGAAAAATAGTCCTGTAGTTCATGCTTAATATCACTCTTGGAGGTCAACAAATCACCACCAGAAGAGCGCAAAGCTTGGATTTGTTGAGAGGTCTTGACCGTTTTTTCCAAATTGATGAACCCTTTGTTTGGTGTGTCAAGTTGGATTTTTTCGTTCCGCAGTCGGACGAATGCATCGGCCGCCCGCTCTTTCACCATTTCAGCCAAAAAGGTCCTTTTCTCCGACAACTGCTGGACTTTTGCGCTGGACAATCCAGCTTTCAGCTCAGAGATAAGTATATCGTTTTTTAAAGCAGATATCACACCAAAAGTGTTGTATATGCTGTAAGAGCAGTATTGTTGGCAAAAACATTTGATTTCGGACTTTGTGCAGCCCACCATTGTCTTAAGTTCAAGTATGAACCGTTTTATGACTCACATTTTTCCCAAACCATTTTAGAAACTTCTATAAAATGTGCATTTTGTGGAAGTTTCACATTAAAAGTCCAATATGCACTTCCACAGACAAGATGAGGAAAGCCACACACCATAAAAATCACGTGATGATCGGAAAAACCAGACGGCCTGATATAAAAGTTCTTAACAATAATTACCATTTCATGATGAACATAAAATCTGTCTCGGTGAGCCATCGTCAAAACATTTCTTGATGCATAAACCCATGTATACTGACGGATGTTATGGTTTTGTTCCCGCCACACATCCACCAGTTAAACTTTTTAACTCGCTGTGCCAAAGGCCTTGCACTGGGTGGATGAGGCTCACAAGTGTTCCGATCAAGTTGTGGGTTGAGGGTGCAGTTGTAGTCACCCCCCAGACACAACAACATGGTCAAGTCAATGGTGCTTACAAACTCTGCCAACTTATACAGAAAGGCACCTCTTTCAGAGTTAGCACGAGGACAGCAAACATTAGTCATGCAAATATTTAGGTTACGACTGACAAATTGCACAGATAGTAAGTAACATTTACAAATTTCTTTACAAGTTATCTCCGAAGGCTGGAGTCGAGGATGCAATACGATTCCCTCACCAGCTTTGGCCTCAACAAGCGCACTGGAGAAAAAAGACAACCTTAATAGATTCTACACCACTCATCCTCAGAAGACTGATTTGCATGCATCTCCTGCAGCATTAACACATCATTTTTTTTTTCATTTTGAAAGACCTGAAACACCTGGAGGTGATGCACACAACTGCAGCCTCTATTTATGTTCAGGGATGCTACTTTCATCTCCATTACGTTCATGATTGTTGAAGCTCCTTCCCAGCCCAAGTAACACATTTCCTTAACCTTTGGAATGGGGGATCTGAAATGCTAACCTGATAAGGTTCACCAATCATACTCCTTACAGTTGTAATGAAATCGTGTAGATTCTTGAAGTAATCTTTGATTTTTACATGTCTTTTCCTGAATGTATCATCCAGGAATTTAATTACATTTTCTTGAGACTCTAAGTTTGTGTCTTTTCCCCCCCTCATCCTCTTGAGAGCATAAAGCACTGAAATGTGGGGTAGAAGAGGTTTCGTCTGAGTCAAGTGCTTCATCTATGGCCTCCCCTATTACTTGTGGAACACTTACTTTTAGCTCATGAGATCCCGTGGGAACAGAAAGTTCTTCCCTGTTTACGGACCCCTCCCAATTTGCCTTGTCCATGTCCTTCCCCTCTACAACCCTTACATCA
>NC_140962.1:158992825-159027825 GCF_056783735.1 Eptatretus burgeri
ATAAGATGTGTTGCGAAGAGATGATCTTAGAGTGAAAGGCCTAACAAGAGGCCCAGTAAGGGATCGTGCAGCCTGGAAAAGAGCCATTAGGTGATCCACGGCAAACACATGCAAGCATGGAAACGGTGGTAAAACGATGATGATGATGATGATGATGATGATGATGATGATGATGATGATGATGATGATGGAAGTGAAGAGAAAGCAACCTTGTTCAAGTCCATCAGGAAAAGCTCCTCAGCATGAACAACATTCTCAACTTGACCCAAAATGTGGTTTCCAAGGTATCTCCAAGGTAAGAGTGGTTCATGTAAAAATGACCAAATGGTACGAAGACGGAAGGCCATCATTCATCACTTTACGTTGACAATTCCTTGACCACCCTCAGATGTTGGTAAATTGAACTTTTCTGATCGTACACAATGTTTTCCGGACCAGAAAAAGTGAGGAACACTCTTCTGTATTTTATCAACCAAACCAGTGGGTGGTGACAGAGCCAGAACCTTGTACCATGGGATGGAAGTAACGAAGTTGTTTATTACCAACACTCCAACACATTGACACTGTTATCATTGGCTGAGGAGGGCTTTCCATTTCAGTTAAAGTAATTTGATATGTTCAGGCAAGCCTTCCCAGTTACACCTCATGAAATTAACAGGACCAAGAAAAATTCCCCAAAACTTGATCCTATATCTCCTCCAAGTGACAATTGTGGGGAAGTGGGGGTAGGTAAGTCGGGGTAGGTAAGGGGTTTGAGTCACAGTGCTTCTGTTTTTAACCAGTTGATTTTTGCTGATTAAGCTTTGTTAAAGATCTATAAACCATGCATTATCTTGACATTGTCAGAAGAGTTTTTGTTGTGAACAGACGTATCGTCGGCATAAGTAATGATGTTTATAGTCGGGTTTAAACCTCGAACAGTGAAACCACACAGAGACTGACACAGCGTGTTTAAGAGTGGTTCAAGGGATAGGGCGGAAAGGCACCTGAAAGGGGACAACCCTGTCTAACACCTCTTTCAGGACAAAAAGAGGACACAAGTTCATTGATAATATTGAGTAGAGCAAATATGTAAGAATAACATAAATGTAAACATGACAAAATAAATGAGACCATGCCAACGTCCTTACTCGGGGTTGAAATCAATTGTCTAACTTGATATTTGAAGAACTTATGAAACGTTTTTTGAAAAATTTGTGATACCGAAAATCGCACCCATTTTTTGGTGGGTACGTATGTTCAAATACAATTTGTGAGATGTTCGCAATCGAGATGACCGAGCAGGCCTCTTGATTGTTAATCCTAAGACACTAAACTAAAGAAAAAAATGAGGCCTGCAAAGTATAGGAAGCGGTGTCTCGTAACTCCTAAAATTGCGGCCTTTCTGAGTTTGGATCCCTGACTATAATAATGTCCTTGAGGAAGGGGGAAAAGGGTGAAGCAATATCTTTGGAAAAGATCTTATTGTCCGTGCACTGTAATAACACTGGTCTCCACTGTGAAATGAGCAAAGGATCATCTTTCTTGGGATCAAAGGATTCAAAGGATCATAACTGCCCACCTGCAGATCAATGGGGGTTCATTCTTTTTGAGGTTCTCCTGGAACACCGAGACCAGTTCGGGGCCAATTAGGTCCCAGAAAGATTCAAAAAATTCTGCTGCAATCCGTCATTGCCAGAGATGATTTTCCTTTGCCAACGCTCTTTAGCGTGATGTGGAGTTCCTCAAGAGAGTGGTTTCTCCCGGCTCTGCCTTTGTTCTGGGGTTAAGGTGGAAATAGCATCAAACAACTAGGGGACATCATTGAAATCAACCTCAGTTGTCTTATACAGGTTTGAGAAAAAAATAATCTTCCCTCTTGATTCCTTCAGGGTGAGTGATGACAGAGATGTCAGGGTGTTTTAGGATGGTAATTTGAGGGTGAGGAACCTTCGACTCAAAATGGAAGAAAAACCAGGTTGGTGTGTCCAGGAGGTTGAGATGTTGAAAATACAATCTTGTTAATTATCCTTGTGTTTGGTTCTCAATCATGGAGTGAAGGAATCCCTTCTTCTCCTTCAGTCTCAGTATTTGTTGGGGGGAAGGGGGGAGGGGGGGAGGGGGTAATTTTTCCGTTTTCTTTTGATCTGTAGAATTTCCTTTTCCAAAATGGCCTTTGTTTTACGTTCTTCTTGTGTTGTGAAGAAACAACACCTTGTGTTTACCTTTTTGGTGAAAGTCCCTAAATTGTTCCTTGGTATGATCCCAGCATAAACCCTGATTTATAAACTGATTTTATTGATTTACTAAAATCGACCAAACATCTTTAAACGTGGTCCGAAAAGAAGGGGTTTATAAAATGGTGACATTTAGTTTCCAGAATGGATGATGATTCAAAGATAACTGTGGGTGGTAACTCACAGTAATCAAGTGGTGATCTGACAAACCGGAGGGGGAAATTCCTGTGGTGGGGAGAGATTGATAAAGGGTGAATTTACATCGATCCGTTGTAGCCGAGCTGAGGGTACCTGGTTATTTGTAACCTGACACCAGGTAAATCGATGGGTCATAGGGTTTTCTTAACACCAGAGATCATGGAATCTAAAATATCTTATTACATTGGTTGGTAAGTTAGCCGGTCTGGGACGGGGTTCCACACCGTTCCTATCCAGATTGGGTTGTAGAGTACAATTAAAATGACCCACCATGATAACACACCTTTGTAAACACATTTCCCTCGTATAAGACCCAAACCTGGTGGAGAACCGTTGTCGGTCCGTCCTGTTTTGAAAGAGTATAAAACATTCAAGAATGTAAAATTAATGTTATTAGTGGTAAACTTGATGGAGGTTAAGTGTCCTGGGATTATATCCTGCAAGGAAAGATCTGATGGATGGAAAAGGGGGTTCAATAGAAAATCAACCCCAGCAGGACGGGGATTGGAATCTCTGAAAAAGTGATCGTTTTTATCATGGGGTTCCATTCTACACGGGATGATGGAGTGGTGTGGGTCTCTTGTAAGAAAAGTACATCTTGTTTCCTTTGTCGTGTGAGGTTAACCACTTGAAGTTTACACAGCTGACTAGCTCCACCATTGATATTTAAACTACCAAAGATCATTGTTTGAGTTCATCTATTGTTTTCACAATGTACTTCTTTAACCTGGTACACTGAGGTTCAGTGAAGTGGTGCTGGCTCGGCCGGTGGATCATGTTCCTCTCCGTGTTGATAAACCCGTGCAGGTCAGGAAAATGATCTTTGATATCGATTTGTCTTTTACTGAAAGTGTGGTTCAGAATTTACAAAATTTGAGTTGTTGATACGTTTGACTGGTTTGTTGTGTTGAAATCCTCCCTTTCATAAGATTCCCCTTCAGACATGTGGGAACCACAATCCGGGATACGTGACTGGTCGGAAATCTGATAAATGTGCTTCTATAAAATTTGAGAGGCATTTTTGAGGAAAAGTTGACAAACCACTTTTATATCATAATTTGGGAATGCTGAGTCCATTTTTGATGTCTTTCACTCTCTCCTGTGACTCTAAATGCGTCAAAATGGCCAAAAACAAAATGGTTGCCAAAGATGCTTATTTTGTTGTATTTTTTGCATACCTCCCTAAATTGAACACAACGTTGAGTACTCTCCTCATTCAAAATGCATCATGATGTACAAAGTTATTCTCAAATATGCAAAATACTGTTATTAGTTTCTTAACATAGTTTCATGGTGTCCTCGTCCGGGAGCAGAGAGGGTTAACCCTCCATTGTTGTATTAAGTTTTTTTTACTGTTGATTTTGGTAGCCAAGGGTCTCGATTTTCAGAAACTGCTTGATGACATGTTGTCACACTTGAGCAATTTGAGAAATTCAAGATGGCCGCCATTACCTATAAATGACCATAACTCCCTAACTATTCACCCGAGGAAGGTGATTTTTGTCTCTATACCTAGGTTTTAGGGGTCAAGCTATCCATTAGAACTAAGTATTATGTTAATATCGTAATACATAATGGTAATTTCCAAGTTGGCTGCTAAGATGGCCGCCGTAACACTAAAACTGGCATATCTCCTTAACTATTTACTCCAAATTAGTCATGAAGGTGTCTATCACTGGGTATTTTGGAGACACATCTATCTGTATCAGATCAAAGTTCATATACTGATGATGTCATCTAGAAATCCAAGATGGCTGCCAGTTTACAAGCACAGTTATATCTTCTATACTATTCAATCTTGGGGAAAATGTGAAAAGGTAAATGGCCACAGGTGTTATATTATAACAAATGTTCTTTAATTTTAAATGTGAATTCTCACACAGACTACCAAAGGCATATTATACAATTCATATTTAAGGATGGCTACCACTTCACCAAATAATTTACACTGTTGTACATTGTGTTGCCCATGTGCGTCGCAAAGACACGCAATCAACGATGATGTCGGGTTACAGCAACCCTGATTATAGCAGGCGCAAAATATTGTGCATTTCATGTTTGCATAGTTGCAACTACAAGCACGTGAACTGCATGGAGTAGTACTGTGGCATCCACATTTTATTAGACGAAGTTCCATCTCTGGGGCGAGTTCGACTTCATCAGGGAGGGTGACTGGTTGAAGGGACTTGTTTTGGTCATCCTTTACCCAACCATATTCCGTTGAGTCCAACTCGGGTGGATTCTGCGCTACCAGTGACTGTCATACCGAAGCCTGATGGCGAGCTCTTTTAACATTTTCCTTGAATGCCTCAGTTGTTGGTGGCAAGGTACACAACTTCGGTGTTGATGACCCTTTGCCTGTTTTTGACAGCCATACCTTTAAGCTTGTCTCTGACATTGTACTACAGTTTGTTTGTCCGTAGCACGCGGAAATGAAGGAGGTAGCCTGTTCAATAACAGATTCCATAGAATGCCCTGGTGCACCCAACAAGTTAAGTGAGTGCCCCGATCGAAGTTTTTTGAGAACAGTGGCCTTTCCAATTCCAAAATAGGAGGCAACGGTGTCACAGCCAGAAAGTGCATGTGCCGGGAGTATTCCTTCGACTATCTCAGAATGCTTCTGCACAGTTTTGCCTATATCAACCATGTCTTCCTTTTTCACACGCCTCATGGTGTCTTCTTGGACTGTTTCACCACTGTTACTATCTCGTTGTGTGAGCAGCATGGCAAGGGAATGGGTGGATGACTTTCCATTTGGAGACGATATGTCAGTATCAAAATTGTCTACAACAACCTGAACCAAGCTTGAACTTGAAGTTGATAGGCCTGGTAGTGAAGGTTCCATGGTTGTGGCTTTGGCAGCTGAATGTTTAAAATGCCGTACTTCATCGAAGGTACATGTAACACCATGCTCTTGTAACACGTTGATAAGTTTTTTTGATCTCCTCATCTTGATGCCAAGAGTAATTTGCAAACTCGTGGGCTGGTTTTTCATCACCCCAGTTACCATTGAACCAATGAGAATGTGCAGGTAGTGCCCTATCTCAGTTAGGAGATAGCTTCCCTAAAAGTTTCATCAAAGTGTCACTCACAGTCTCTCTACATTCCTGTCGGTTAATCCAAGTATCATAACAATCTTTATCTAATGTTATTAGTTTGACCTCATGCCTGATGACTTTGCACAGTTTGTTGATTGTTACAACAATGTCATCGTCCTCGTCTTGAACCAATCGCATACATTTTGCAGCTATTGATCGCAAGCTAACAATGTCTGCTAACCCTGGAGACTTTAAAACCACCAACTCATCTCCGAAGCATTCACATCGGTTTGGGACAATTAAACGACATGTCAGCCTGTCACCACAAATTCTTTGTATGTTTCATGCAACTCAACTGAATTTGGGAAGCCGGAGAAGTCATTGATCATTACAACAAGTGATTCAAAAGCACGATCGATGTTTACTTGGCTATCAGACTTGGTTGCAGCTGAAGCCACATTTTTTTCTGACAAAAAGCTATTTCGGCAATCCACATGACACCTTGCATCAGCTGCGTGAAGGTCACTTTAAGCGCTATCTCCCCTTTGCCGCACAACGTCTGATAACTCGTCTTGACGCCGTTTTCAGGCTTCAAGAATAGTTTGCTTGAGTGACTTCTTGCCACCTGCACCGCCTATTTCCCGACATCAATATGCTGGTCGCCAACATTTTGGGTTTTTCGGATTTTTTCAAAGATCGTTTTCCTCTTCCTCAATGAGGAAACGAGTGTAAAACCGTCACAGATGTTCATATTATCAGGAGGGTTTGAGTTTGACATTGTATCGTCTGTCGCAGTAACCGAGGTCGTGTTCATGACAATGTTGGGAGTTGGAGGTGAAGCAGTGTTGGCTGGAGAGGATGTCTGATACCAATTTGGGACAGAAATGTTTGAAACCAAGCTGTTCGTTTCCACAAGGAAAGCATTTTAATGTTTCTGTTGATGAGAAGACTTGGTAATCGTGGTTATTCTTCCGAAATTTAAGAACAACGTTCAATACTTTATCAAGGTTGGATGTGGGAAGTACAATGTACACGTCTCTGGACGGACACGATGTGGTTCACCTGTTCGTTCCGAAAGCCCAGAGGTGACATTTTGATCTGGACATTTCAGGACCACGAAGAGTGTCTCACACTTTATAAATGGAGGGACATTTGATATTACTATCTTTGCATCTGGGGGGTCGAGGGGGGAGACCAGAATGAAATGTCCATTGTTTTTGGACAAATCAGCCACGTATAATTGTTCATGGAGAGGGACTGGGTTATAATCCCAGAATTATATAATTGTTTATGGAGAGGGACTGGGTTATCGTCCCATAATTATATAATTGTTTATAGAGAGTTACTGGGTTGTAATCCCATAATTACATAATTGTTGATAGAGAGTGACTGGGTTATAATCCCAGAATTATATAATTGTTTATGGAGAGGGACTGGGTTATAATCCCATCATTATATAATTGTTTATGGAGAGGGACTGGGTTATAATCCCATCATAAAATAATTGTTTATGTGGATGGACTGGGTTATAATCCCATCATTATATAATTGTTTATGTGGAGGGACTGGGTTATAATCCCATCATTATATAATTGTTTATGGAGAGGGACTGGTTTATAATCCCATCACTAGACAATTGTTTATGGAGAGTGACTGCGTTATAATCCCATCATTAGATAATTGTTTATGTGGAGGGACTGGATTATAATCCCATCATTATGTGTTGTTGATATGATTTATAAACATAACTATTGAAATGGTGAAAGTATTCCCAAGGTTCTCCAAGTTGTTAACAGAATGATAATCTCAGGGTTTTTCTCTTTCCCTCCTTTACCATCAGTTTGAGTCAGAATCCCATCGGTGATGAGGGAATGGAGGGGTTGATGGAGGGTCTGAAATCACAAACAAAGTTACGAACCCTCCGGTGAGTGAGAAGGGGATTTTGGGGGGGAAATAAAAACATCGTGACGTCATAATCCCTGATCGTGTCCCTGACATTCTCCAAGTGAACCTTGACCTCCATTATTAACCTTTGGTTGAACTTTGTAATTCACTTGTGTTCAGAGAGGGGAATGGAAGGGACAACTGGTTCTGTGTGGGGATCATTGGGTTGAATGAAGAGGGAATGAGGAACAATGATTGACACACCACTCGTGTGAATGATAAACGGCTTTACATAAATCATTCTGAACATTCATCGTTTCATTCTCTTGTGGTGAAGGTTCGTAAATGTAAAAAGGGAACGAAGAATGTTCTCTGAGATCACGTGATCGATATGTTTGTGGACCTTGGTAAATGAGGGTGAAAGTGAAGAGTGAAGTTGTAACGTGAAGAAGAAGAAGAAAACATCAAGGTGAACCTGAACTCTCAACGTGACGTTTGTGGATCAGTTTGGGTCCAAACCCCGAATGATCCATTTACACCATTTAAACACCAATGCTGGACCCGTGGTGTCGAACTCAGGTGATCGTACCACGTGGTGCCGAAGGTGCACCTTCAGAGAGGGGAGGGGGGGCTGGAATGGGAGTTTTTTGGGGGGAATTGATCTTTTTTTTTTAAAACGAGAAATCTTAGAATGAAGAGATCGTTTGGACCGTCCTGTCTGTGTCACACCCTCAACGTTTTTTTGACAACCTGAACCATCCACCTGCACACAGGTATTACCATGTTTCATGTAAAACAAACAAAGGTGTGTCACCACGCTGCGCAGGTAGAAAACACAGCGGATCGTGTGGTAATACATGTGGTTGCAGACTGAGTGCCTCAACAACAATAACCACAATATGTTTGATGAAGAAGAATCTGATGAAGATGAAGGTCACGGATATAAATAAACATCATGATGGAGGGGATTCGGGTACAAACTGTGATTTCGTTTCCTCCACAAACACACACAGGGTTATACAAACCAATTAACACTAAACATTACTTACTATATATAATGGGTCATCAAAATAATAATAATAATAATAATAATAATAATAATAATAATAATAATAATAGTCATCGTGGTGTCGGAATTTTTCCCACAATTTGTGGCCATGGAATGAAAAAAGGCAGAGGAGGTGGAAGGAGAGTGGAGGGGGCAGGGATGGAAGTTAGCGGATTGTGTGGGAGTTGATTGGGGGGGGTAGGGGGTTTAGGGGTGGTGGGGGTGGGGGGTTGTTGGGGGTCGGGTTGTGGAGGGTATTTTACATTGTTGTTTCCAAAGTTTGATTGTTTATGATATTTCACGAGTGTTTGATGTTGTTATCTTCGGTAATAATCGAGGATTGTTCAGCTGGATGAACCGTCCATATGGAACACACACCTGGTTAGTTGGATCAAACAAGGAAATCAATCACTGATGTAGATTCCTGGATTAGTCTCCCTCCCTCAATGATTGAAAGTGAATTTATCCCGTTTTCCACCTCATTATCTTCTTCAACAAACATTCAAACTTCACACAAACAAACCAAGTCAGCAGAACTAACCTCGTCCACACCATTCTGTCCCCATTTCCCCCACCCCTCCCCATTCCCCCCCCACCCCTGTTTATATAACTCGAAACTGTTCATTGAGATGTTTTATTTATTTATTTCTCTTTTGTACAAACTTGTTCCCACGATCCAGGGGACGATGTCTCACGGAAAGGGGGTTTGTACTATTATCGGTCACGTGACCTTCAACCTGTTCATTTCCAGGTTATTTAATTATCTCTTAACCTGCAACAAAGATCCTTCTAATAGAACTCGTTTATCCAGAACTTTCTACTGATGTTTCTTTGTTTCACTCCTTGGAGTTTTTATCTCTTCACAGGTTAATGAGATGTAACCTGAGTACCAAGTCTGGGCCCATCCTGAGGGACTTGAAGAACATCAACAACTTGGAGATTCTTAAGTGAGTCCTGAACTGTTATTGATGTTTTTGTTCTTCTTCTTGTTCTGTTTCCCTGAACACGGATTAGTGAATTCCCATCACAGGTTTATAAATAAACTCCATGTTTAATTTCCTGTAAACTCCCTTTTCCTCGTGCTCTGTTTGCGCGTTTTTGGAGTAGTGCGGCCTGTCATTTACACCACTCTTTAATTTACCTTCACGAGTGTTTGTAATTACACGATTCGAGTGTGTGAGTGATGCTGTGATTTAATTTACACTCTGAACACCATGAACACGTGATCGTTATAAGAGATGATGAGGGATCCATAGATTTCCTCCCTCTCGCTCGTTTTCCCTCAGTTCCTGTCGAGTCCCTTTATCGAGAGAGTAGCGACATCGAGGGTCCAGAAAAATCTCGTCACGTGATGCGTGGAGCCATTTTGTGTCCATCGCGGACAGGATCGGACGCATACCGGGCGCGTTTTAACGTTCCCGCTGTACACAGCGTTCCTATTCGTGTTTTGCATCGATTTTACGACAAAATGACAGGTTGTTGCGTCTTTGGGTACACAGATATAACTGAGAAGGGATTCAAGAGGTATAGATCTCCATCAGATGCTCATCTCCATAGATCTCCATCATTGGCTTTCCAGGCTTGTTATCCATTGCTCGTGGATTAATTAGCAGTTGAATGGGAAGGCATCTTGATTTAAAATTAAGTTTGAGTTGGAGTCTTCGAGCTCCATCAATTAATATTGTGTCTAGACTCTAGATCATGTCTCCAAAGTCAGACTGAGACTCAAAGTCAAAGTCAAACTAAAGTCAAAACAAAGACGAATGAACTGAGAACGGATCCGGGCTAACACGGCCCACTCTTTAAAGGCAGAGTTAGGGTCAACACGAACCCTAATTCTGACCCTAACCCTAACCCTAAACCTGACCCTAAACCTAAATCTAACCCTAACCCTAAACCCTCACCCTAACTTTTAAGAGGAGGTTATACCAAAGATTTAAAATCTATTGGTGTGGGTGAAGACTGCCAGATCTCAGGATACGAAACAGGTCGACACCCCATAGCAGCATAGAAGGGAGCCCATCTAACTTCTGAGTTATGGTCGGGACTGGCTTTTATCTTTGGGGGGGGGGGGCATGAGGAGGGGGCATGCATTGAATGTATGTATTTGTCTCTGTTGATTTGAATGTGTGAGGACGTTAACTTGTGTTTGTGTGTGTGACTTTCAATTTATAATTTGTATGTGTGTGCATTAGTACATGCGTGTATGTGTGTGTGATTGTAAATATGTAATTTGTATATGTATTAGAGATTGTGTGTGTGTGTGTGTGTGTGTGTGTGTGTGTGTGTGTGTGTGTGTGTGTGTGTGTGTGTGTGTGTGTGTGTGTGTGTGTGTGAGTGAGAGAGGCGTCAAATCGTTAGTTCAATGCACTAGCGCCGTTCGGCGGCTCCGCACGCGCACCGCACTGAATGGACTCAAAATGGCATCAAATCGTTAGTTGTCGCTACTCTCTCCAGAAAGGGACTCTAAGTTCCTGAAACCCTCCATCTTCAGTTCGTCCGTTTGGTCACGTGTTCACCATTTTGGGTGTGAATTGTTCCTCTGTAATAAGTGAACCCTTTGTAATCATCACTGGAAAGCGTCCGTGGTGTGGCGAGGTTGGTAGTGTGAACACAAAACAGAGGAGGTGATCAGTGTTGAAGTAAAAATGGATGTTTTCGGGCGGGATGAAAGAGATGATCGTACAGCTGATATGAAGGTGAAGTGAAGACGTTTAACGTTAGTTGTTGGTGGTTTTGGAACTTCCGGAAGAGTAACAACTACCACAACATCAGAATGACCGGAGAGGATGCTGCTGCCCACACCGAGACCGCCGAAAAGGTTCCATGATGGAGGAAGAGGAATATTCTCCAAAACAAATGTTCAACATTGATGAGACGGGTCTGTTTTGGAAGAGGACGTCACGTGGGAGGGACATTTCTCATGAGGAGAAGATCACACCTGGGGGGGTTAAAAGGAGTGAAAGATCGCTTCACGCTGATGTTGGGAGGAGACGGTGAAGGTGATTGTACATTGAAACCGTTCATGGTTTACCATTCAGAAAACCCCAGGGATATGAAGGGATATGTTAAAAATGTCCATCTGTATTCAAATACCAAGGGCTCGATAACAGGTATTTCGTGAGTAACAGGATTAATTGGAGCTCAACCAAATCACGACAGGGACGGGAAATGGTGTGCCAGGAACTATTTTATTACACTCTACATATCAATACGCAAGGCTGTAAATCCACCACAACAAGTAAAACGTTTTGTGAATATTTTATCTCCCAGATTGTTCCCGAGTTGAAGAAATATTGTGAGAAGGAGAATCTGAGTTTTATAATTCTCTTCCTCCTCAATAATGCCCCAACTCATCCAACATCTATCCAGGACCAAACATGGAGATTGTGTTTCTTCCACCCAACCACGACATCTCTAAATGAACCCATGGACCAGGGAGTGATTGATACATTCAAGCGTGTTATCTCCGAATGACATCTATAAACCTGGTGAAATCAACTGATAATAATCAGATGATTGTAAAGGAATTCTGGAAGGCCTTCACCACAAGGGATGTTTATGTGATGTTGAGGAGTCTTGGAGGGAAATCACCCATTCCTCCATGAATGGAGAATGGGAGAAAGTTTCCCCTCAATGTGTTCACGGCTTCAAGGGTTTCAACATGAATAATGATTTGACCAAATCACGACGTCACATCGTCAAGATGGCCAACACTCTCAGATTTGATGAGGTCGACGAGGGTGATGTACAGGAGTTGCTGGACTCGTACCTGGAGGAGCTCTCAACATCACCATCTTCGTCAAGGTCACGTGACAAAGATGATCTCCCTCCTCTATAACTCCTCCACCTCCTTCCCCTCAACACTTCCACAAACAACACATCAGCAGCACCAGCAGGAAACATTGTGTTAAATCCCCTTTATTTATTTTTTCTATTTATAGTTATTTTTAAAGACATCACATGGTTGTGTTTACACGTTTCATTGTTTATATCTTAAACATTACAATTTAAATAAAATAATCCACTGTCATTGTAAAAAATAGGACAGTAACAATGAGGACTGACGCAGCACTCCCCCAAACCTGCACTCTTCCTCTTCTTCTTCTTTTCTTTATTCTTCTTCTTCTTTCGGCTACTCCCGTTAGGGGTCGCCACAGCGAATCATGCGTACGATCCGCATAGTGATTTGGCACATGTTTTACGCCGGATGCCCTTCCTGACGCAACCCTGATCGCCTCTTACGACACAGGGATATGGTACACCTATTTTATCCGGGGTATACACCGGCCCAGTATACTGGTACTCATTTTGCCGACCTCGGAAGGATTACAGGCTGAGTCAACCCCCTGGTGTATTAATTCAGTGGCCCAACGGGGCTTGAACTCAGCACCTTTTGGATCCCAAGCCGCTGCCCCAACCACTGCACCAACACCAGGACTCAGGACCTTTTGGATCCCAAGCCGCTGCCCCAACCACTGCACCAACACCAGGCTCCCCCGAACCTGCACCTGTTACATGATTTATTTTGGCGAAATTAGTTTAAATTTACAAGTTTTTCATTTCCACGACTATCTTCAAGAACACAACTATGATGTAAATCAAGAGGTTCCTGTAATTAGTTCAACATTTCATGGAAACAAATCAAACACTTCCTGTGTTCATTCAATTATATAATTATTCATGGAGAGGGATATGGTGAGGGTGATGTTGGAACATCAAGGTGTGTTAACCACCGTGGGAAAACAATTTAACCACCGTGGGAAGACAATTTAATCAACATAAGAAAACAATTTAACCACCAAGGGAAAACGATTTAACCACCGCGGGAAAAAAAAACCGTGTGAAGTAAGTAGAATGTGTCGTTTTGATTATTCACCTATCCTCCAGAGTAAAAGAGGGGTGAATGTCCAAAACGTCAGTTTGTCTTTTCTTCTCCCCTGTGATGAACAAAGCTCGATCAACGTTCTGTTCATTCCGTCTATTTTGATTATGACGTCATTTTGATAAATAAATCAAATCTATTCATGAATTTCCTTCATTCACACTTTTATTTTGTGACTATCAGAGTGAACTCATCACTTTGCTGAAGGACCAATTAGTCATCGTATTTGTCGTGATGGACCAATTAGTCATCATATTTGCCGAGACGGTCCAATTAGTCATCGTATTTGCCGTGATAGACCAATTAGTCATCGTATTTGCCATGTCGGACCAGGTGGTCATCGTAATTGCCATGACGGACCAATTAGTCATCTTTTTGCCGTGACAGACCAATTAGTCATCGTGTTTGCCGTGATGGACCAAGTAGTCTTCGTATTTGCTGTGTTGGACCAAGTAGTCATCATATTTGCCGTGACGGACCAATTCTTCATCGTATTTGCCGTGACAGACCAATTAGTCATCGTATTTGCCAAAAACTTTGGGTGAGAAGGGGAAGGAAAGGAAGACAAATTTACCCATGCATCGAGTGCTTTATCCCGTTACTCCTCAACCCCCCTCGCCATCCTCACGTCCTCACTCATTGAAGGAAAGAATAACACAGGGGGAGCAGTTTCACAACAAAAGGAATGAAACACGAATAATATCGATATGAACCAAACAAACAAGGGTGTGGGGGTGAGAACGATGCGAAAGGGGGTAAACCAAAGATGCGAAAGAGGGGAACAACCAACAGGAAAGAAAGGAAGCTCCCAGCTCAACAAAACCACACAGCCGCCATGACGCCACACCCAGCTCACAGACTGCCAGTTTGGGGCGAGACAGAGAGAGACAGAGAAAGAGAGAGACAGACTTTTGACTTATGAAGTCCTTTTATTTACACAAAATATAAAAAAATTAAAATAATTACATCAACCATTGGTGCATAAAAGCAATGAAACAAAGGAAGCTGCAGAAAATTACAGAATTACAATTTAACAAATAGGAATAAAAGGAGAAGGAGGAAGAAAGAATAAAATAAATAAAGAAAGAAGAGAACATTAACTTTATACATTAACCAACAGCACACTACAAAAGTAGTCTGAGTTGCTTCTGACGAACCTCACAAATTCCTTCCTTCCATCAAGTATTAATGAACTCATCGAGATTTTTACGATCTTGGGAGAAAGACAATTCAAGTTTTATTCTCGCTGATACGAGAGCAGTAAAGATAAACATGACGTCACATTGCCCGATGAGTTTTCCATTTATTTTTTCTCTCCTTGTGAGATATATTGCCAGTTTGCCAGTTGTTATAAGAAATCTAAAAATATATTTTCCTTATTAGGTTTGGCATGAAAACCAAAAATAAAGGAACACAAAGAAAACACAACATTCATTTTGTGTGAAACAAAATTAAACCAATTAAATAAGGGAACCAATCTCACACAATTAATAAAGGCATGGAAACCATCTTCTGTACATTTACAAAACGGGCAACACGTAGATGGAGGAGATGATTTACTTGTTTGCCTCTTGGAAAGGACTATCCAGTGGATCAACCTCCAACTGGAGATCACCGGACCTTTCAGTTAAGAACTTGTTGTTCATTGAGTCCCATACAGCTTCAGAGGGGGTCCGGCAGGCATCAGTCTCTTCCACCGGGTTACTCTGTTTAAGGTGTATCCCCGAGCAGTAATTTGACACAAGACTAGTAAAGTTCCTTGCTGGTTGCATTTTAAAAAGAGGTTTAATCCCATTCTCATGGGGGGTAAGTTGTGAGGAATAAACTGTTTGATTAATTGGGGAAAAGCTCACTCATTAAACAATGATTCATGTTCCTGAGTCCAAACTAATCCCAGTCAGAACCCTATCCATGTGACCTCTCTCAATTCTTCACCAATCACGCTTCTCTATCGAGTTCCTGTTCGGTCGGATATTTCCTGTGCAGATTTCCACCAAGAACGTGAAACATGCCGGAGGTGCCGTACTTTTGTCATGCCCGCTGATTTAAAATGTTGGCAGAAGTTCCGACTTCTGGGGATACTGGGGAAGAGAAGATGATAGAACAAAGGTTCTTGAGCGAACATCTTCATTACATCGGTGTCTTACTGGCGGCACACTGAAAGGCTCTGCCAGGCATTCAATAGACTCTGATAGAAATCAGAGAGAAGATGTGTGAACACATGGAAGCATGAGGAGAAAACATTCACGGCCATATCTGATCCCACTGCTTGCTGCAGAATGTGAGAAGCCAGGACATGGTTTGGTAATTGCTGTTCAGATATCAATTTTTTTAACAGAGCATAGCCGAACGGCCATGATCCGGCTCCTAATGTCGACCATACCCTGGCCATCTTCGACCAATGGACGGCATATAATGGTTGGTCGTAACCAGTGAGGCCTCCCCAGAAGAAGTCCAACAGTTGCATTTGTACTCTGTTTTACAAGTCTTCCAGTGGTTGCAGGAAAATGACCCTGTTCCACAAAAAGGAGGCAATTAAATTGTTAATGACCAGGACCCGTCCTCGAAACGAAAGGTGAGGCTGGGCTCTCTTCCACCTCCTCAATCTTTTTTGCATCCGTTCAGCAACACCATCGCAGTTTTTCTGGCCGTATTGTGGAGACCCAGAAAACCTCCAAGATATTTATCACCTTCATCCACCCATTGTACCTTTGGAGGAAGATGGACTGGTGGGATTAGTGTCATTCCAGGTAGATTGCTTCTTACACAGGGAACCCATAGATAAAGCTTTTCTATTTTTCCAGTTACACTTTCAAGATGAAGCTGAACAAAACAAGTCGAAACACCTGGCAAGAGCGGCAATGTCATTGTCATCCTTTACAACCACCGAGACATCATCCGCATCTCCTCATAAAATAACTGAATGGAACTCAGGAGATATAACCACTCCAGTGAGGTTCTTCCTGAGTAACACGAGAAGTGGTTCTTCCACAAGGCTGAATAATAAGCCAGAGACTGGGCAGCCTTGCCTTCCCCCCTCTGTACCTGCATGGGGGAAACAAACTCATTGTTTACCTTCACGATACTGGATATATTATTCTATAATAAGGCAATGTAAGTCCTGAAATTAGTCCCGAATCCATAAACTTCACACAACATTACACAGAAAGCCATTGTCCATACTGTCAAAAACCTTTTCAAAATTAAGAAAAATTTAACCAAAGCCATTATGTACACAATTACCCTCCATCAAGTCTCTTATGCAAAAAATGTTATCATATCGAGATATGCCCAGGATACAAGAACTCTGATCAGGATGAACCAGATCACCGATTACTTTTTTTAGTCGATTTGCCAAAGATTTGGAAAGGATTTCATAATCAGTGCAGAGCAAAGAGACAGGTGTCCAATTCTTCATGTGTCACAAGTCAGCAGCCTTTGGAAGGAGGGACATTACCGCTCTTCTCTGGCTTGGAGGCAGTTCTCCATGCAACAAAGTCGATTCCAAGACATGAATCAGTTCTGGGCCGAACAGGCCCCAAAATTCCACGCAAAAATCAGCCGGCACGCCATCAATTCCTGGAGCACTTCCTGAGTCCATTCCAGCGAAGGCTTGTGTTAACTCCTCCTGTGTAATTGGTGAGTCCAAGTCTCAAAGCTGGGGCTCAGTTAGAGAGGAGAGGTGAGAGGACAATTGCTTCATAATTTCATCACAAACAATTTGTTTTGGAAAGAGATTGGAGAAGAAATCCTTTACACACAACCTTATGTCACTGGGATTAACGACAACAACTCCGTTGGAGTCATCAACAGAAAATATAGTATTGGGTAACTTACTGGAGGAATTTAACCGAAAGAAAGATTTACTCGGGGTATCTAATACCTTAAAGTTTTAAACCCTCAGTCTGAGTAACAACCCAGCTGCTTTCTCTTGGATTAACTCTCTTAACTGAGTCTTCTTTTCTTGTAATAATTGATAATTTCCTGCATTATTACTTCTCGCCAGTTTACTTTCTCGGTGTACAATGTCAGCTTCTTAACAAGCCATTGTTATATTCTTAACATTTGTAGTGTTTGCCCTGAACTGCTGACAAAACACCCTTATCTGGGTTTTTGTATTGTCCGACCATAAATCCACTGAAGAAAAAGAGGGTTTTCTTCGGATTTGGTTCGTATAGAAAACTTGGATAGCTTTTTTAAATCGATCATCTTCTGGAAGATTGGTCTTCAATTTCCAATATGCACTTCAACGTATTGATTGTGGTGAAAAAAACAACCCCATGGTTACTCAGTGATAATCTGAGAATATAGATGAGAAGAAATCTGGAGAGACCACAGTGTTCCTAAAGTGAGTTTATTCACAATCCGTCAAGTCTGGTAAAGGAAAGGCTCCCTCTGTTGAGGCGGCTCCACGTAAAGGCCCTGTCACACCTTGACGTTTTAGCCAGCGTATGGCAAGGTATCAAAATGTATGTAAAACGTTGGCGTACACTGAACTATTGATGTTTTTTTTTAATTTTTTTAGCGTATTCATAACGAGTTTGACGTATGCATAACGTCTTAGTAACGTACACAGAATGTTTCCAGAAGTTATAGATAACTTATACCAACGAATGCTTTGCGTGTTGTCGGCGTTCACAACGTATGCCCAACGATAGTCGAACGTATGCATAGCACGTGACAGTATATCGCCGACGATCACGTGGCGTAGCCTATTAAAAGGCTGCCGCTCGACGATTCAAGCCGCTGTCACACCTTGACGTTTTAGCCAGCGTATGCCGACGTATGAAAAATTGTCTAAAACGCTGGCACACGTCCAATACGTGATGGGTAAGTTTTGTATACGTTAAGAGCACGCTAAAGCATGCTGAATCACGCTGGCATACTTCGTAGTATGCCGAGCACGTCGACAGATTTTCAGCATGTTGAAAATTTTTCGACGTATGCCAGCGTATGACTCACGTTCAGCATACGCTGGCCATAAGTTGTAGGCACGTTACGCGATTGTTGACACACATCGACACATGTTACTTGTAAGTTTCTCACTAGTCGAAACACGTCGAGGTAATGTTTAGTGTGCCTGAAAGTTATTTCTGACCTAAGAGTAACGTGTTTTGAACCTATGTGTAACGTATCTCCAATGCACATTGACGTATGTAGACGTATTTGACATCTTCCAGACGACCACAGAACTTACTGAACGTGTTTCTAACTTACAGCTACCTTATAATGGCGTATTGGCAGCGTTTTAGGGAATTGGTATATAAAACTGGGCTTCACAGGAGGAACCCGTCAGTGTTCCAGACTCCATGTGTTTTTTTTATTTTTTGGGGGGGGGTGGGGGGGGTCACGTCTACAAAAGGTTGAGAACCACTGCGCTAGACATTACCTCGACGTGTTTCAACTTATGAGTAACTTACAAGTAACGTGTGTCAACGATCACGTAACGTGCCGACAACACGTTACTCATAGGTTAGAAATAAGTTTCGGGTACGCTAAACATTACCTCGACGGTTTCGACTTATGAGTAACTTACAAGTAACATGTGTCGACGTGTGTCAACGATCGCGTAACGTGCCTACAACTTATGGCCAGCGTATGCGGAATGTGTGAGTCATACGCTGGCATACGTCGAAAAATTTTCAGCATGTTAAAATTTGTCTACGAGCTCGGCGTACTACGACGTATGCCGACGTATGCCAGCGTGCTTCAGCGTGCTCATCGTATACAAAACTTGCCCATAACGTATTCGACGTGTGCCAGCGTTTTAGACAAATTTATCATACGTCCACATACGCTGGCTAAATCGTCAAGGTGTGACAGGACCTTAAACTGGGATTCGTGGGGGTAAAGTACCCTCCTTACATCGAGCAAACCAACCCGAGAAAATAAAAGTGGTAAATCATTACAACATTTGGGATGAGGTTCTGGTGTGTTCCTATCCATTCCGGGTTCAAAGGTCCAGTTAAAATAACCTCCAACACAAACACAGAGACTTAAATCAACCACTGAACGTGTTTGATCACAGACACGAAGAAATCTCTCCGTTCTGTGCTCCCACTAGGACTAGGTACATACATATTAAATAATACACCCAGCGGGTTTGACGGTCAGCAAGGATACCAAACTTGATGTAACTGAGTGTTAATCATCCTTTGTGACCACGGAAAGTGAAAACAGAATTTAAATTAAATTTAAAATAAACACCTGAGGCCACTCGAAGTAAAAATTTCCATATTCTCGGAATCATTCCCGACATCATTATACAATTTTCAAACCCGTGTTTATATCCGTGAAATAATCACTGTCAGTGTGTGTATTTAATGGTGTATCCAGGACAGAGCCGGACCCCAACTAAAAAGGACCCTCGGACCACGGACAAGATCAATCACTCGCTGTCTGCACGTCTGTGCGGCGTCACGTGACCAGCCAGCTCGCCGTCGGATGAAATACCAGAAATAACAAAATCTTAAAACTTCTGTTTTTCACCGGAATTCTTTGACATACTTGTAGAACACATCTACAAACAATCTAATATATCAATATTAATCTCACAGACGGTTTGAATAAGCAGTCCCTCAGGAGGACACGTTACGAGGTGAAGCAGTGAACCGAAAGCATGTGGTGTCCCTTCCAGAGTGTCACGGTTATTTGAATTTAATATATTTTCCTCATGAAAAGTTTGTTTCTGAGCGGATTTGCACGAAAATTATCTTCATTAAACGTGTAGATCCACCAGAAGGTCCAAAAAGTGAAAACAGAAATCAACTAGAACTTGAGACATCCTCGTTATATGTCATGGAAACGGATGGAAGTTCATGGAAGGTTCCCCTCGCTTCAATCCATTCCACACAGACCGAGGATATAAACATTCAATTTTCACCAAACTTGATGTAACCGAGTGTTAATCACCCTTAGTGACGATGAAAAGTGAAAACAGAATTTAACTTTCTCTTGTGTGTTTCCATCATTTCCATGGAGGTCGTGATGCTCAGTGGGAGTTGAAATGTTGGTTTCACACTCTTGTGGAGCCTTATCTGTCGATTCAAGAGGAGATCACGGAGTAATATTTTGAATTTGCATCGGTGAAGGGGGCACTGAAGAGGGACGTGTTAAACACTGTCTGATCGTTCACAGAACTTAGTGATGGTAACAGTTCATTTGGGGGTTTAACACTTTCCTTAACATCACTAACTATTTCACCAAAACAACAATTTATATTCTCATAAATCATCTGCAAACTTTGTGATGTATTTTCCTAAACTCCAGGACCTACTTCACGATCTTTTTTCCCAATAAAGGTAGAAACACGAGGAACACATTGAGGTGTATTTTCAGCTTCACTGTCCTTCTCCAATACCACCTTCTTCACACAACCGAGAGAAACACGAACAGCTGATACTCTCCGTTTATTTGAAGTAATAATAGGATCGTCAATCATTACTTCACCACGTGACGAATCAGCAGGAATAGTCGACACGTTTGGATTTACCTCATTTACCGTAACGGGAAGTGAAATACTATCGTTCTCAACACCGAGTACCGGAGTAGCGATTTCAAACTACCCCCTCCTTCATCTTACCCCCCTCCTTCATCCTACCCCCTCCTTCATCTTACCCCCTCCTTCATCCTATCCCCTCCTTCATCCGACCCGCTCCTTCATCCTACCCCCTACTTCATCCTACCCCCTCCTTCATCTTACCCCCTCCTTCATCCTACCCCCTCCTTCATCCTACCCCCTCCTTCATCTTACCCCCTCCTTCATCTTACCCCCTCCTTCATCCTACCCCCTTCATCCTACCCGCTCCTTCATCCTACCCCCTCCTTCATCTTACCCCCTCCTTCATCTTACCCCCCCTTCATCCTACCCCCTCCTTCATCCTACCGCCTCCTTCATCCTACCTCCTCCTTCATCCTACCCCTCCTTCATCCTACCCCCTCCTTCATCTTACCCCCTCCTTCATCCTACCCCCTCCTTCATCCTACCCCTCATTCATCTTACCCCCTCCTTCATCCTACCCCTCCTTCATCTTACCCCCTCCTTCATCTTACCCCCTCCTTCATCCTACCCCCTCCTTCATCCTACCCCTCCTTCATCCTACCCCTCCTTCATCCTACCCCCTCATTCATCTTACCCCCTCCTTCATCCTACCCCCTCCTTCATCTTACCCCTCCTTCATCTTACCCCTCCTTCATCCTACCGCCTCCTTCATCCTACCCCCTCCTTCATCCTACCCCCTCCTTCATCCTACCCCTCCTTCATCCTACCCCCTCCTTCATCCTACCCCCTCCTTCATCTTACCCCCTCCTTCATCTTACCCCTCCTTCATCCTACCCCTCCTTCATCCTACCCCTCCTTCATCCTACCCCCTCCTTCATCCTACCCCCTCCTTCATCCTACCCCCTCCTTCATCTTACCCCCTCCTTCATCTTACCCCCTCCTTCATCCTACCCCCTCCTTCATCCTACCCCCTCCTTCATCCTACCTCCTCCTTCATCCTACCCCTCCTTCATCCTACCCCCTCCTTCATCTTACCCCCTCCTTCATCCTACCCCCTCCTTCATCCTACCCCCTCATTCATCTTACCCCCTCCTTCATCCTACCCCTCCTTCATCTTACCCCCTCCTTCATCTTACCCCTCCTTCATCCTACCCCCTCCTTCATCCTACCCCCTCCTTCATCCTACCCCCTCCTACATCCTACCCCCTCATTCATCTTACCCCTCCTTCATCCTACCCCCTCCTTCATCTTACCCCCTCCTTCATCTTACCCCTCCTTCATCCTACCGCCTCCTTCATCCTACCTCCTCCTTCATCCTACCCCCTCCTTCATCCTACCCCCTCCTTCATCTTACCCCTCCTTCATCCTACCCCTCCTTCATCCTACCCCCTCATTCATCTTACCCCTCCTTCATCCTACCCCTCCTTCATCTTACCCCCTCCTTCATCCTACCCCCTCCTTCATCTTACCCCTCCTTCATCCTACCCCCTCCTTTATCCTACCCCTCCTTCATCCTACCCCCTCATTCATCTTACCCCTCCTTCATCCTACCCCTCCTTCATCTTACCGCCTCCTTCATCTTACCCCCTCCTTCATCCTACCCCCTCCTTCATCCTACCCCTCCTTCATCCTACCCCCTCATTCATCTTACCCCCTCCTTCATCCTACCCCCTCCTTCATCTAACCCCCTCCTTCATCCTACCCCTCCTTCATCTTACCCCCTCCTTCATCTTATCCCCTCCTTCATCCTACCCCCTCCTTCATCCTACCCCTCCTTCATCCTACCTCCTCCTTCATCCTACCCCCTCCTTCATCCTACCCCTCCTTCATCCTACCCCTCCTTCATCCTACCCCTCCTTCATCCTACCCCCTCCTTCATCCTTCCCCCTCCTTCATCATTCCCCTCCTTCATCCTACCCCCTCCTTCATCCTACCCCCTCCTTCATCCTACCCCTCCTTCATCCTACCCCCTCCTTCATCTTACCCCCTCCTTCATCCTACCCCTCCTTCATCCTACCCCTCCTTCATCCTACCCCTCCTTCATCTTACCCCTCCTTCATCCTACCCCTCCTTCATCCTACCCCCTCCTTCATCCTACCCCCTCCTTCATCCTACCCCCTCCTTCATCCTACCCCCTCCTTCATCTTACCCCCTCCTTCATCCTACCCCCTCCTTCATCCTACCCCCTCCTTCATCCTTCCCCTCCTTCATCATTCCCCCTCCTTCATCCTACCCCCTCCTTCATCCTACCCCTTCCTTCATCTTACACCTCCTTCATCCTACCCCCTCCTTCATTCTATCCCCTCCTTCATCCTACCCCCTCCTTCATCCTCCCCCCTACGATTTCAGATTACTCCCCTCAAAACATTTATTTATGTATTTTTAGATCCTCGTGGAGGATCTCCAAGTCTTACTCACGTTGTTGTTCTTCATCTTCTTCTTGTGGACTTTTTTGTTTCAGACCCTTCACTTTTCATCGAAACTTCCTGAAACTTGACATACATATGTAAAAATTCCCTGCGCAGACAGTAACCATCTCCGAGTTTAAAATTCCTCCGAGAAAAAAAGTTATGACGTCAAAATATCTCCACTGATGGAAATCGCCTCAAAAAATATCTCCGAAACTAGGCAAGCTTTTTAAATTCTGTTTGTGGGAATCGAACAGGGCATCAGTAGAGATGAATTATCGCACATATGATACATCATTATGACGTCATATCAATTTTTCTGCCGTCATTCCTATTTTTTGACATTTTTTGTTTCACAACCCAGATTTTTCATCAGATCTTCGTGAAACTTGCCATGTATATCCAGAAAGCCCACGCGTAGGCAGTAACCATCTCCGATTTTGGAAATTCTTCCGAGAAAAAAGTTGACGTCATAATATCACTGCTAATGGAAATCGCCTGTACCATTATCTCCGAAACTAGGTAAGCTGTTTGAATTTTGTTTGCGGGAATCAAGCCGGGCATAAGCACAGATAATTTATCGCAAACCTGATACATAACAATGACGTCATATGCGTTTTTATGACGTCATCATTAAGAGGACAAGGATCTTAGCTCATTTGAGCTTGTTATTTACAAAAAATAGTGATTTAATTGATATTGCAAACTAATTAGAGAAAAGCCATTGACCACATGACAGCCTTTAAAGAGTTTGCAATGAATTTTGATTTTATTATGAATGATTTTATTTTAATATTGTTATTAATTGAAATCAGTATTTCTCATAGTTATAGTTTTTGCCATATTTTTTATGATATCCTTCTTCGATATAGTTGATACAAATAGACATACTGGTATATCTTTTTAACCAACTCACACTATATTTACAATTATGGTGACAACGCAATAAAATCAATGTATAAGAAAGGCAATGAAAACAGCTTACACTTGACCACTTGTGCAAGGTGGGGATATCTGAAGCCACAAAACTCAGTCCACCACACAACTCCTTGCCCAGATATCTATATTTCCATCTGACAAACTGCCTGTAGCTGGTATATTTGTATCGTCCGTACGAGGGAAATAATAACAATAGCTCTTTGAGACGGAGCTGTGGTTTTAATACAATTAACATTTTTGTTGCATTTTTTATGTTTCCAGATTTTGAGACGAGCTTTCAATCTTGTATGTTTGACGTGTTCTATTCAATAAACGTATCATGAGTTGTGGGCAAAATAACTGATCATTTCAGCTAAATCAGGGAGGAGGGTAATATGAAATCGGGTTCAGGCTACCCCCGGGTGTAACTTGAAATCGATTTCAGATTACCGGGAAGTAACTTGAAAGGGGGGTAGCTTGAAGTCTTTACACCAGGGTATTGTTATCATTCGTCTTACTGCAAGCGGGAACAGCGGTAACAGTTAAACCAGTGGTTCTCAAACCTTTTTTGAATACCGCCCCCTTCTGCCCTCTTGGACCGGCCCAATGCCCCCTTGTCCTATCGTTCGTGGTCGGACACCCAGTGGGCAATAGGATAGTCCGAATTTATGTGGATGGGAAGCAAAAATAACAGAAGCCAAATATTTTCTGAATAATATTTTACTTTATTTTACTTTACTTTTCCTTTACTCTTCCTTTACTTTTCTATTTTATTTTGCACTACCTGCAATGTTTCAGCAGAACAGGTCCAGGTGAGGAAAACTGGGAATCTGTTATCACAGGCCCAAATACCGTTAGTGTGAAGGGTGGGCCTGGTGACTCGCTGCGAGATTACGAACATCCAGCTCCATCTCAGTGAGGTGGAGATGCAGATCGCCCCTCTTGGTAATGTCAAGGTGGTTGCGATACTTGGTCAGTATCAGTCAGATGAACTCGTTCATCTACAACTTTCTATTGATGTTTCTTTGTTTCACTCCTTGGAGTTTTTATCTCTTCACAGGTTAACGGAATGTGAACTGAGCACCAAGTCTGGGCCCATCCTGAGGGACCTGAAGAACATCAACAACAACATAACACATTCATCATGGTGCTGAACCCTCTTTCAACGAGGTATGATGTGGGGAACGCCATCAGCAGCAGTTCTGCCTCTGTCCATTTTGCGGGGTATTCGCCCCGCTCCAGAATCCAGAATTTGCCGTATTCATGCTGTGAGAATCTTGCCTTCGCCTCATCATCATTCCACAAGTTGATAATTTCGTCCTGTAATTCGCACTTCACATCTCGAATGTCACATTTGAATGGGTTGACCACCCACGCTGGAACCGACAGTTCTAGCATGTCTCTGAAACGCTGCTCCATATCTCCAAGAATATTCTCAAGGTGATTACAATAAACGAGCAGCTCTTCATCAGAAACAGCAGTTTCCTTTGCAAAACCGGGGAAAGTGGTACATGTCTCTGCGGCCGAGGGTTTCCCTGTGCAGAGTCGCCTTGGTTACGAACGCGCTGATCACTTTCTTTGCTTTAGTCAGCGTCATATGGTCACCCTGGAGTTGTTTGTTGTCATCATTCAGTATACTGAATATGTCCGCGAGGTAAGCCACATCATGCTCAATCACATTCACTTTCTCTGATAACTCTGTATCAATTTCCGACAGAAACTCGACCACTGTCGAGAAGAGGGCATGGAAACGGGTCAAACAAGTGTCTTTGGACAACCATCGAACTTCGGTATGGAACAAGAGCCTCTCGAATGGTTCATCATTCTCCTGGCAAAGCTGACGAAACAGCCGATCATGCAGAGACGACACCTTGATTTTATTCACTGCTTTGATTACGATTTGGAGTGATGTATGAAGTCTGGTGCTGAGAGCTTTTGCTACAAGATGCTGGTGGTGCACGACACAGTGAATGTCGAACACGGACGGTACCTGGTTCTTCAGAAGTGCAATAAAACCACACTGGTGGCCAACCATCGCTGGTGCCCCGTCCGTCGCGCAAGCGAGAATGTTCTCCATCGGTATGTTCTTATCAGTAAAGTACTTCTCCAACGTTTGGAAGATGGAAGAACCATTCGTATCGGTCTGGAGAGAGCGGGCAAACAACAATTCTTCCACCATTTCCTGAACACGGATGAAGCAAACGTAGCAAAGTAACAGAGCTTTACTGTCATGCAAAGTGGACTCATCCAGCTGGATGGCGAAGTGCGTGCTTCTCAGCTCACAACACAGCTTATCTTCTACATCTGATGACATTTCATCAATCCTCCTGGCCACGGAATCATTGCTGAGCACAATCGACGAGACAACTGGATACGGATCCTGGCTCATAACAGTTTTTATCACTTCCCCAACAGCCGGTTTGATCAACTGTTCGCCGATTGAATACGGTTTTCCAGATCTGGCGATGAGCAATGACAGCTTATGCGACGCTTCCAGTCCTTTATCCATGAGCTTTTGGCTAGCTTTGAACATTATCGTTACCATGGATCGCTTCTCAAATTTCTCTTTCAGCGATTGGAAATAGCTGACCTCTGTGCGAGCCTCATCACTGTTCTTTTTACTCAGTCGCTCAGTCGAGATGGTTTCATTGCTTCATTGGACGGCGTGATACCACACAACAAACACATCGGTAACTGCGTGTTCGTCAGGGATGGAATGAATCCATACTTGATGTATTCAACGGAATACTGGCGACACTTTTTATTTGAGGCAGACATCTTGAAGCCGACCGGACGTGAACCTTATTTGAATAACGAAATCAATACGCCAAGATGTCGAAACACTAACACCAGTGACAAGGCCAAACAATAATTATATATTTCCGGTCTCCGGTCAGTATGCGCATTTATTTTCATCCTGCGCCTCAAAAAAAAGATTTCTTCACATTTCCAACGGTAGCTACAACAGCGTGGGCCGAAAACACAATGTCGCGCCGCCTCACGACTCGCGCTGCCTCACTACTTGCGCCGCCTCAGCACCCGCGCCGCCTCACGACTCGCGCCGCCTCACTACTCGCGCCGCCTCACGACTCGCGCCGCCTCACGACTCGCGCCGCCTCACGACTCGCGCCTCCTCACTACTCGCGCCGCCTCACGACTCGCGCCGCCTCACGACTCGCGCCTCCTCACTACTCGCGCCGCCTCACGACTCGCGCCTCCTCACTACTCGCGCCGCCTCAGTACCCGCGCCGCCTCGGTACTCGCGCCTCGCTGGGAATCGCGCTGCCGGATCATAACACATGTATATGGTATTCACACCATGTGTGTATTAAAAAAAAAACACTGACTTGCATTGTTGGTAAACAAGACTGTAATATGCTTGAAGAACTTCATGATTTTCAGAATAAATACATTTTAAAAATGTGTTCATGATTTACAAAAAGACCGACCTGTCCCATTTCCTCTCTTTAATTCCTCTCTGGACGGCGCCACGGCGAACGAGGAGGACCACAACGGGCATTGTTTGGCCAATTTGCCGAATGGCGCCGGGAAACCTGTTCAGACTGCAGGAAGCACAATGAGCGCTCCTAATCTCCGCTGCTCCTCGAAACCGCCAGTGCCCCCCAAATCATTACCAGCGACCCCTACCACTCGTGGAGTCTGGAGCGCCCCCCTGAAAGTTCCCAGCGCCACTGTCGGACGGTCGGGACCACTTTGAGAACCACTAGTCTCGAGGGCAGATCACCAGCTGAAGCACTTGTGCCAGCTTCACAGGATTCAGAGTAATTTCGATTTTGTAATCTGATATGTTTGTTTTGCTCGTAAAACCAGCATAACAAGATTTGTGCCATACGAAGGAATCAGGGTTGGTTGTAAGTATCAAAACAAGTCTATCTATTGCTATTCTGTTTTGACAGTCTCTATGTTTCTGTCGTATTTGCACAGACTCTTTCAGTTTGGTTAGTCCTTGTTCTGTAGCACATAACAGTTTGTCACTTTTCTTCTCCTGGCAGATGATGCATTGTGTGACATCAGTGGATCTGCCTCTTATAAGATTCAGCATTGGCTCCATATTCTCATTTTTGTAGTGGCACATTCATCATATGAAATTCCACATGAAGCACATCCTTCATCTAAAACAAAAGAAAAATGAGTTGGTGCATTTCATCACTCAACCCGATAAGCGCTTTCTGTTGATGGTGATCTGAGCGCAGAGTGATTCAGCTTTTTTGTCACATATATATGGAGCAAATACGTGTTTCTTGATTAAAACTATGATTGGAAATATTTGGGCCAAAATCAAATATTTTTTCCTTAAATCTATGAACAGTTAAACTCAAGATGTACTTCAGAAGTCGATTTAGGAGAAATAGTTGCTGGCCATGGCAGCCATCTTGAAATACAAGAAATGGCCACCATTGCCACTAATTAAAATGCAAACATTACATTTTGATAGGATGAAGAGTTTATATATGGTGATGCGTTATGCCTCTGGATGACACTTCTGAACTGTGCATTTGACCTCAGGAAGACCGGAAATAATAGCTAAAATAACGTTTTGGTGTCCATTTTGTTTTTGGCCATTGTGAGGCATTTCGAGTCACAGGAGAGGGTGACAGACAGCAAAAATGTACTCAGCACACCGAAATTATGATGATAAAAAAGTGGTCTGTCAACGTTTCCCAAAAAATGCCTCTTGAAGTCTGATTTCCCAAAAATCCGACCAGTCTATACCTTCAATTACTGGTTCCTCAGGATGTGGAGTAACTTGTGGTGTGTAGGTGTCAGCGTGCTCCATATGAATGGGAGAACGAGGGAGTAGAGGAATTGGAGGAACCTCGGGTAGTGTGGTGGTTTAATAGGAGCAGGAGGGGGTGGAGGAGTTGGAAGAACCTCGGGTATGTGTGGGGGGAATGGGGGAATCTGTGAGAGGTTGGATAATTTCAGGTTCTTCCTCAGTTTTATTGATGTGTTCAAACACGTGATGTAAAACAGCTGGAACAGACACTGTTGGGGTTCGAAGCTCATCGTTTTGTAAAGTCGGGCACTGTTAAGAAGGGGGGAGAAGGGGGCACTGAGGGTACGATCGGTTTTTCCCCTTTTATTTTTTTTAATGGAGTTCGTCCTCGTTCACACGAGAGGGAGACGGAACAGTTTAACTTTTAATGTTTTCCAGAGATGGAGTGTAATTTACCTCCATAGGATTTTGGGGGCACATCTCAGGTACAGGTAGAGAGTCTGCATTCTCATGTGCGAGGGATTCGTACCGGTTGCTCGTCATCGTCTGGTCAGAGAGAAACGATCCCGGTGTTTCTGACTCGATAATTACCACCTTCTCTTTACGAGGTGTTGATGAATCTTGAGGAGTTTTCCTCTTCCTCAATGAGGAAACGAGTGTAAAACCGTCACAGATGTTCATATTATCAGGAGGGTTTGAGTTTGATGTTGTATCTTCTGTCGCAGTAACCGGGGTCGTGTACATGACAATGTTGGGAGTTGGAGGTGAAGCAGTGTTGGCGGGAGAGGATGTCTGATACCGATTTGGGACAGAAACGTTTCAAACCAAGCTGTTCGTTTCCACAAGCAAAGCATTTTAATGTTTCTGTTGATGAGTGGACTTGGTAATCGTGGTTATTGTTACGAAATTTAAGAACAACGTTCAATACGTTATCAAGGTTGGATGTGGGAAGTACAATGTACACGTCGCTGGAAGGACACGATGTGATTCACCTGTTCGTTCCGAAAGCCCAGAGGTGACATTTTAATCTGGGACACGACAGGACCAAACCGAGACAGGTCCACAAACAGAACCTCACACTTTATAAATGGAGGGACATTTGATATTACTGTCTTTACATCTGAGGGGCCGAGGGGGGGAAACCAGAATGAAATGTCCATTGTTTGTGGACAAATCAGCCACTTATAATTGTTCATTGAGGGACTGGGTTATCATTTCATATTTATATAATTGTTTATAGAGAGGGACTGGATTATGATCCCATAATTATATAATTGTTTATGTGGACTGACAGGGTTATAATCCCATCATTATATAATTGTTTATGGAGAGTGACTGTGTTATCATCCCATCATTATATAATTGTTCATGGAGAGTGACTGTGTTATCATCCCATACTTGTATAATTGTTTATGGATAGGGACTGGATTATCATCCCATACTTATATAATTGTTAATGGTGAGTGACTGCGTTATAATACCATCATTATACAATTGTTTATGGAGAGTGACTGGGTTATTATCCCCTCATTATATAATTGTTTATGGAGAGGAACTGGGTTATAATCCCATCATTATATAATTGTTTATGTGGAAGGACTGGGTTAAAATCCCATAATGATATAATTGTTTATAGAAAGTGACTGGGTTCTAATCCCAAAATTATATAATTGTTTATGTGGAGGGAATGGGTTATAATCCCATAATTATATAATTGTTTATGTGGAGGGATTGGGTTATAATCCCATCATTATATAATTGTTTATGGAGAGTGACTGGGTTATAATCTCATCATTTTATAATTGTTTATGTGGAGGGACTGGGTTATAATCCCATAATTATATAATTGTTTATGGAGAGGGACTGGGTTATAATCTCATCATTTTATAATTGTTTATGTGGAGGGACTGGGTTATAATCCCATAATTATATAATTGTTTATGTGGAGGGAATGGATTATAATCCCATCATTATATAATTGTTTATAGAAAGTGACTGGGTTATAATCCCATAATTATAAAATTGCTTCTGTGGAGGGATTGGGTTGTAATCCCATCATTATATAATGGTTTCTGTCGAGGGACTGGGTTTTAATCCCATAATCATATAATTGTTTATGTCGAAGGACTGGATTATAATCCCATCATTATCTGGTGTTGATATGATTTATAAACATAACTATTGAAATGGTGAAAGTATTCCCAAGGTTCTCCATGTTGTGAACAGAATGATAATCTCAGGGTTTTTCTCTTTCCCTCCTTTACCATCAGTTTGAGTTCGAATCCCATCGGTGATGAGGGACTGGAGGAGTTGATGGAGGGTCTGAAATCACAAACAAAGTTACGAACCCTCTGGTGAGTGGAAAGGGGATTTGGGGGGGGGGGGGGGTAATGAAAACATCGTGACGTCATAATCCCTGATCGTGTCCCTGACATTCTCCAAGTGAACCTTGACCTCCATTATTAAACTTTGGTTGAACTTTGTACTTCACTTGTGTTCAGAGAGGGGAATGGAAGGGACAGCTGGTTCTGTGTGGGGATCATTGGGGTGAATGAAGAGGGAATGAGGAACAATGATTGACACACCACTCGTGTGAATGATAAACGGCTTCACACAAATCATTCTGAACATTCAACGTTTCATTCTTTTGTGGTGAAGGTTCGTCAATGTAAAAAGGAACGAAGAATGTTCTCTGAGATCACGTGATCGATATGTTTGTGGACCTTGGTAAATGAGGGTGAAAGTGAAGATGAAGTTGCAACGTTGAAGAAGAAGAAGAAAACATCAAGGTGAACCTGAACTCTCAACGTCACGTTTGTGGATCAGTTTGGGTTCAAACCCCGAATGATCCATTTACACCATTTAAACACCAACGTTGGACCCGTAGTGTCGAACTCAGGTGATCGTACCACGTGGTGCCGATGGTGCACCTTCAGAGAGGGGAGGGGGTGTAATGGGAGGTTTTTGGGGGGAATTGATCTTTTTTTAAAACGAGAAATCTTAGAATGAGGAGATCGTTTGGACCGTCCTGTCTGTGTCACACCCTCAAGTTTTTTTTTGACAACCTGAACCATCCACCTGCACACAGGTATTACCATGTACATGTAAAACAAACAAAGGTGTGTCACCACGCTGCACAGGTAGAAAACACAGCGGACCTTGCGGTGATACGTGTGGTTGCAGACTTGAGTGCCTCAACAACAATAACCACAATATGTTTGATGAAGAAGAATCTGATGAAGATGAAGTTCACGGATATAAATAAACATCATGGTGGAGGGGATTCGGGTACAAACTGTGATTTCGTTTCCTCCACAAACACACACAGGGTTATACAAATAACTAAATAACACTAAACATTACTTACTATATATTATGGATCATCAAAATAATAATAATAATAATAATAATAGTCATCGTGGTGTCGGAATTTTTCCTCATTTTGTGGACATGGAATGAAAAAAGGCAGAGGGGGTCGAAGGAGAGGGGAGGGGGCAGAGGGATTAGGGGTGGTGGGGGTGAGGGGTTTTTGGGGGTAGGGTTGTGGAGGGTATTTTACATTGTTGTTTCCAATGTTTGATTGTTTATGATATTTCACGAGTGTTTGATGTTGTTATCTTCGGTAATAATCGAGGATTGTTCAGCTGGATGAACCGTTGATGTTCAACACACACCTGGTTCGTTGGATCAAACAAGGAAATCAATCACTGATTTAGATTCCTGGATTACTCTCCCTCCCTCAATGATTGAAAGTGAATTTTTCCAGTTTTCCACCTCATTATCTTCTTCAACAAACATTCAAACTTCACACAAACAAACCAAGTCAGCAGAACTAACCTCGTCCACACCATTCCATCTCTATTTCCCCCACCCCTACCCGTTCCGTCCCCATTCCCCCACCCTCCCCATTCCCCCACCCCTCCCCATTCCCCCACCCCTCCACATTCCCCCACCCCTCCCCGTTCCGTCCCCATTCCCCCAGCCCTCCCCGTTCCGTCCCCATTCCCCCACCCCTCCCCATTACGTCCCCATTCGCCCCCTCCCCATTCCATCCCCATTCACCCCTCCCCATTCCGTCCCCATTTCCCCCCACCCCTCCCCATTCCCCCTCCCCATTCCGTCCCCATTCCCCCACCTCTCCCCATTCCCCCCACCCCTCCCCATTCCGTCCGCATTCACCCCCTCCCCATTCCGTCCCCATTCCCCCCACCCCTCCCCATTCCGTCTCCATTCCCCCCTCCCCTCCCCATTCCGTCCCCATTCACCCCCTCCCCATTCCGTCCCCATTCCCCCACCTCTCCCCATTCCGTCCCCATTCCCCCCACCACTCCCCATTCCGTCCGCATTCACCCCTCCCCATTCCGTCCTCATTCCCCCCTCCCCATTCCGTCCCCATTTCCCCCACCCCTCCCCATTCCGTCCCCATTTCCCCCTTCCCCTCCCCATTCCGTCCCCATTTCCCCCACCCCTCCCCATTCCCCCCTCCCCATTACGTCCCCATTCCCCCCCCCCCTCCCCATTCTGTCCCCATTTCCCCCACCCCTCCCCATTACGTCCCCATTCCCCCCACCCCTCCCCATTCCCCCCCTCCCCGTGAATATAACTCGAACCTGTTCATTGAGCTGTTTTATTTATTTATTTCTCTTTTGTACAAACTTGTTCCCACGATCCAGGGGACGATGTCTCACGGAAAGGGGGTTTGTACTATTATCGGTCACGTGACATTCAACCTGTTCATTTTCAAGTTATTTAATTATCTCTTAACCTGCAACAAAGATCCTTCTAATAGAACTCGTTTATCTAGAACTTTCTACTGATGTTTCTTTGTTTCACTCCTTGGAGTTTTTATCTCTTCACAGGTTAACGGAATGTTACCTGAGCACCAAGTCTGGGCCCATCCTGAGGGACCTGAAGATCATCAACAACTTGGAGAAACTTGTGTGAGTCCTGAACTGTTATTGAGGTTTTTGTTCTTCTTCTTGTTCTGTTTCCCTGAACACGGATTAGTGAATTCCCATCACAGGTTTATAAATAAACTCCATATTTAATTTCCTGTAAACTCCCTTTTCCTCGTGCTCTGTTCGCGCGTTTTTGGAGTAGTGCGGCCTGTCATTTACACCACTCTTTAATTTACCTTCACGAGTGTTTGTAATTACACGATTCGAGTGTGTGAGTGATGTTGTGATTTAATTTACACTCTGAACACCATGAACACGTGATCGTTGTAAGAGATGATGTGGGATACATAGATTTCCTCCCTCCTCCTCGTTTTCCCGCCTTCCTGTCCCTCAGTTCCTGAAATCCTCCATGTTCGGTTCGTCCGTTTGGTCACGTGTTCACCATTTTGTGTGTGAATTGTTCCTCTGTAATAAGTGAACCCTTTGTAATCATCACTGGAAAGGGTCCGTGGTGTCGCGAGGTTGGTCGTGTGAACACAAGACAGAGGAAGGTCATCAGTGTTGAAGTAAAAATGGATGTTTTCAGACGGGATGAAAGAGATGATCGTACAGCTGATATGAAGGTGAAGTGAAGCCGTTTAACGATAGTTGTGGTGGTTTTGGAACTTCCGGAAGAGTTACAACTACCACAACATCAGAATGACCGGAGAGGATGCTGCTGCCCACACCGAGACCGCCGACAAGGTTCCATGATGGAGGAAGGTGGATATTCTCCAAAACAAATGTTCAACATTGATGAGACCGGTCTGTTTTGGAAGAGGAGGTCACGTGGGAGGGACATTTCTCGTGAGGAGAAGATCACACCTGGGGGGTTTAAAGGAGAAAAAGATCGCTTCACGCTGATGTTGGGAGGAGATGCTGAAGGTGATTGTACATTGAAACCGTTCATGGTTTACCATTCAGAAAACCCCAGGGATATAAAGGGATATGTTAAAAATGTCTGCCTGTCCATCGGTATTCAAATACCAAGGGCTGGATAACAGGTATTCCGTGTGTAACAGGATTAAGTGGAGCTCGACCAAATCACGACAGGGATGGGAAATGGCGGGACAGGAACTACTTTATTCCACTCTACATATCAATACACAAGGATGTAAATCCACCACAACAAGTAAAATGTTTCGTGAATATTTTATCTCCCAGTTTGTTACCGAGTTGAAGGAATATTGTGAGAAGGAGAATTTGAGTTTTATAATTGACGGACAGTA
>NC_140962.1:159032825-159162810 GCF_056783735.1 Eptatretus burgeri
TTACGGCGGCGAAGGAACGAAGCTGCGCGTCGTGCACGCACAATGGAATCCAACGAAGCACGAGCTGCTCACTTGACATGCGACGCAACGCGCGTGACAAGGCGTCGTGCAGCTGAAACGGATGAAGAACGTACTGCTCGCTTGGCAGACAACACTGAACGCGAAGCAAGAACTTGATTTTAATTTGGATTTTAAGTAACTCTGTGTGTGTAAGTATCACAGCAGTTGTCATTGCAAGCGATAATTAAAATTCGTGGATTGCGTGTGAACATTCCGTACGGGCACGCACTACTTCCGGATAGTGATGACTTACTGTATTCTAATAATTTCTCGATTTCTTATGCGCATTTATAGATAAACACAATGCCCCAATCCAGTCGTCGTTTACGAGAGCGAAGGAACAGCCTCTGTAGTTGTTTGAAAGTTTTTTTGTTTTTTTTGCACGTACAGCCACGCACGTACGGGCACGCGAGAGCGAAGGAACGGCCTGTGTGGTTGTTGTTTCTGGCACGTGGTTTGAAAGTTTTTTTTTTTGCATGTACGGCCACGCACCTACGGGCACGCGAGAGCGAAGGAACGGCCTGTGTGGTTGTTGTTTCTGGCACGCGGTTTGAAAGTTTTTTTTTTTTTGCATGTACGGCCACGCACCTACGGGCACGTGAGAGCGAAGGAACGGCCTGTGGGGTAGTTGTTTCTGGCACGCGGTTTGAAAGTTTTTTGTTTTTTTTGGTTTGCACGTATGGCCACGCACCTACAGGCACGCACTAGTAATATATACAATCACAATCACATCGACATGCACAACCAAATGATATTATTGATGTAAACGCAAAATAACCTTAACTTTACACATTTGGTGAAATAAACTTTCATCACGAACTGAACAAAATGAACGAAATCATCAAAATGAGCAAAGCCTGATAGAGCACTCAACGGGGTAATAAACCCCAATGGTCGGTTCAACGGGGTCCATGAAGGTCCCCCGGAACACGTGCAGGACCCGCGAGTCCTCGAAACACCTCAACTCTCCCGCCTCGCAATCCAAGAAGAACCCAAACCGTTCAGGATCCCCCAGCACGGACAGGGAGGCAAAGTGGTTGTTGTGTTGTGCTGAGTGTTTATCATTTTGTTTACAAAAACACCAAGACTCGTCATCCCATCCCAACCCATCATGATGTTTGTTGTGTTGTGCTGAGTGTTTGTCATTATGTTTATACAAACGCCAAGACTCGTCATCCCATCCCAACCCGACATGGTAGTTGTTGTGTTGTGCTGAGTGTTTGTCATTATGTTTATATAAACACCAAGGCTCATGATCCCGTCCCAACCCGACATGGTGGTTGTTGTGTTGTGCTGAGTGTTTATCATTATGTTTACAAAAACACCAAGACTCGTCATCCCATCCCAACCCGACATGGTAGTTGTTGTGTTGTGCTGAGTGTTTGTCATTATGTTTATATAAACACCAAGGCTCATGATCCCGTCCCAACCCGACATGGTAGTTGTTGTGTTGTGCTGAGTGTTTATCATTATGTTTATATAAACACCAAGCACGTCATCCCATCCAAACCCGACATGGTGATTGTTCTATTGTGCTGAGTGTTTATCATTATGTTTACAAAAACACCAAGACTCGTCATCCCATCCCAACCCATCATGATGTTTGTTGTGTTGTGCTGAGTGTTTATCATTATGTTTATATAAACACCAAACACGTCATCCCATCCCAACCCGACATGGTGATTGTTCTATTGTGCTGAGTGTTTATCATTACGTTTATATAAACACCAAACACGTCATCCCATCCCAACCCGACATGGTGATTGTTCTATTGTGCTGAGTGTTTATCATTACGTTTATATAAACACCAAACACGTCATCCCATCCCAACCCGACATGGTGATTGTTCTATTGTGCTGAGTGTTTATCATTACGTTTATATAAACACCAAACACGTCATCCCATCCCAACCCGACATGGTGATTGTTCTATTGTGCTGAGTGTTTATCATTACCTTCGCATTCTGTGAAAGGTTATGTTTTGGTCGCTGTGTATTTATTTATTTGTGAATATGTGTGTTTGTTTGTTATTCGCATAACTCAGAAAGTATAAAACCGAATTGCATGAAAATTGGTGGGATGATTCGTGATTATCCAAGGACGATTTGATTAGATTTTGGGAGCGATCGGGTCAAAGGTCAAGGTCATGAAAAGGTCAAAAACAAACTTTTGAGCATAACTTCCTTCATAAGACAGCTATCGACATGCAACCACCGCCATATTGTTCCATGACGAAATACCTTTCGGGCACTTGGTATCAGATTTGACGTGACGTCATCAGAAGTGCGTCAAAATTACGTCACAAGATGACGTAAATTTTCAATTTTCGACCTCATCAGTTTTGATCATACCGTTTTGTAGGACTTACCTGAAGGACGTCACACACCAAATTTGACGTCGTTCGGACTGACCGTTATGACGTCATTGACGTTTGAACATAACGTTTTTCAATTGTGGCTAAAATGTCCTGATATTTTATCTTCAAATATCGATGTAATTTGTGAAGGAAATTGTCCCAAATCCAGGCATTATGATCAGAACCAAAATATCTACTTATTTATGAACAGGTTTTGCAAATTAACTCTATGGTCAAGGTCAAGGTCACACTCAAGGTCAAAATATACTTGTAGGCATAACTTCAGATCTAATAGAGCTATTGACATGAAACCAACGTTAAAATGTTCCGTGAAATAAGAGCTTTCAGGCTGGTCGTCCGCCATTGGTAGTGACGTCATTGGAAGTGCGTCAAAATGATGTCACAAGATGACGTCATTTTTAAACTTTCGATTTTTTTTCAGTGTTTATCATTCCATTTTGTTGGACTGCCCTCAATGGCGTCGAACACCAAATTTGACGTCCATCGGACTGATGATTGTGACGTCATGGACGTTTTTAAATGACGTTTTTCAAATGTGCCCGGAAAAAAGTAGCGGCGGCGAAGGTATGCGCTCTACCGAGTGCCCGTTCTAGTTATATTTAAGTAAACACCAAGACTGGTCATCCCATCCCAACCCGACATGATGGTTGTTGTGTTGTGCTGAGAGTTTGTCATTATGTTTATATAAACACTAAGGCTCATCATCCCGTCCCAACCTGACATGGTGGTTGTTGTGTTGTGCTGAGTGTTTGTCATTATGTTTATATAAACACTAAGGCTCATCATCCCGTCCCAACCTGACATGGTGGTTGTTGTGTTGTGCTGAGTGTTTAACATTATCCACATGATTATGAGTGTTTACTAACCCCAACAGCACATGATAGCAGAATCCGGCGAATGCGAGTGCTGACCACGTGGGCCGTGGCGGGTCCACACACATTGTGCAGAACGTACTCGAAGGTAGACCCGTGCGCCGCTTGCGACAATTTATGATTGTGCAGAGCAGGGCACGAATGGACACATCTTACCTTTTCACCTCTCCGGCCGGCGAAGCCGCAATCAGGCAAACACGTGCTGCACAGTCCAGATCGCTCTGGCTGCGTGATGCATCACGGAGCAGGCATTGATCATTGTTAATCGGAGGCACCCGGGCAGGCATGCGGGACCAACGCCACCCTCGGCTGCTCGTCAGAGCACGACCAGGGGGTTCTTGCAAGGCAATTCATGACGTGGAGTGCGGTGTGGTCGATTCATATGTCGTGAAGTTGGAGTGAGACATTTTCACGGCTTGGGGCCACCTTGCCGGAAGTGGAATGTTTCTGCTTCCGGCTATTGCGGCCGAGTCGCGCGGGGGGGTCGTGGCCAATCAGATCGCTCGATTCGGGTGACGACGCATCGCTTCGCGGTGGCCCCCGCCCTGCGCCGCAGGGCCTATAAAGGTCGGAGCGGGGCCGTTCATTCTCTCTTCCTTCCTCATCTCCAGCATGCATGGACTTCGTGATCGCCTGGACTCCTCCCTCCTGTCGTCATTGCCTGGACTCCACCCTCCCAGATCAAGTTCCTCCTTCACGCCGACTGTCGCATCCCAATGCCAGCTGCACGAATCCCCACGAAGCGAGAGATGATGTGCCAGCCGTCAGGGTGGTGTCGCACCACAGAGCACCCCCAAACATATTGGTTGCGTGTTCGAGCAATCAATTGTACAAGGTACCGAGAGACCGTGGCCTCAACTCCTCTCCCTTCTTGCTTCAATAACTTCTTTTTATCGGGTTGTGTGTGTGTGTGTGTGTGTGTGTGTGTGTGTGTGTGTGTGTGTGTGTGTGTGTGTGTGTGTGTGTGTGTGTGTGTGTGTGTGTGTGTGTGTGTGTGTATGTGTGTGTGTGTTTTGTCATGGCGCCTGTCCCCGTAAGTTAAGATTGCAAAGATTATTATTTCGCATTAAGTCTGCTCTGTGTCTGCTTTCATAAGTTGCTTTTAATATTGCCACACCTCTCACCGCTCTTTCTATCCCTGCACAACACACCCCAATAAAACTATTAAATGTGCCACATACCTTTCCTCACCCCATTGTAAATAAATCATCATTAGAAATGTTCACTGCTCGTTTTTGTCTGTTCTTTCATTGATCCAGCATGGTCCGAATCCTAGTTTAGCCGGGACTTTATTTCCAATGATCCGTTCCTTTTTGCCGGTACGTCCTTGGCAGTGTCGCTCGGCTGCATCAGATCCGGTAAAGTGATTTGGTTCAGACAAGGCGTACCGAGGATGTTTCCCGGTAATTAAATCACGTCATTAATTAGGTAACCCGGTTAACCCATCGACGGGAGGATACCAGGTCACACGGTTGAGTTATTGGCGTCCACGGTTGATTGGCGACTCTCCGCATCACACAATTATCTGTGTGCGACGGCCTACAATTCTGGGGAGTCTGGTGGGAGCCGAGAGAGCGTCCACCCCCCTGGTGGTTTTCTCACCCGACTCCCGGCCCACAACAGTATGGTGTCAGGTGTGGGGCAAACCCTAAAATTTACGGGGTTCGAACCCACAACAATTTGGTATCTTCAACGGGATTCGAACCAACCCACCCCCCCCCTTTTCCACCGAAATTAAGAGCAAGATTCAAATTTTAGTTAATTATTAGTACGGACCATGGCGGACCAAGACGAGCTGGTTCGGGTGGGTTCTGAAACGATGTTAGAGGAGTGCATAGCTCAGGACAACAGCTTTGAGGGAAATCATTCCTTGCAGCCATACCCAGAGGTAACGTTGGGGGCAACCGCGACAACAACAATGCTTGGACCCACCCCCACCCTCCAACCCCCCCCCCTCCCAGAGATCCAGCCCCAGCAGAGTTTGGGGCCTCGTAGCAGCAGTTTGTGCAATCAGGTTTGATTCACCAAGTGAGCTGTGCACGTTGGATGTAGCCGCGATGGCTGCACAAGCCCCACCTGCACCATTGAACACATGTTGCAGATGACTTGCCGTGTGGACCTTCAGGGCCTTCGTTGTGCATTGAAGCAACCACGGCAAGTTCACGATGTATTTGCAACGGCGACGTTTAGTCTTTGCCTTGCTGTGGTTTGACTTGTCTAACCTTCTCTTCAGTGGATTTTTTCTTTTTTTCTCTAACATGCTCATCTTATCTCCTCAGGAAGGGGGTAGTTTCATGATGACGTGTTGAATGCCCAATCACCAAAATCTGGGTTCTTCCCATTGTCCAATCTTTCGGTGGAAGTTCTTCCAAAGCTTCATTGGACGAAATTGTACACTGCATAGTTCAACTGCTCTCAACACTCCAAAACAAACAAAATCAAGGTTAAGCATCGATTAAACATGCCAATTCATAAACGTCATGGGCTCATGTATTTCAACAAGACTGACAAAGGTTCTTGCAGAAGCATTCAACTTGCATTATATGTTATATCAATATTTTATCCCTTTCCTTGTTATTTTTTCGCACCTAAACGACATGCTAAAATATACAGAAATCTCAGTTGTTTGTACACTCAAAAACATTCATCTCATTTGCTATTTCCATGTGGAAAGGGCAACAGTCTTTATCAAGCTTCCAATTTGCAATCAATAATTCTTTTCACCAAAAATATTCCATCATCTTGACAATAATTATGAAAGTTAGCTACTTCTTTCAAGTACCGAATCCAAAGCGATTCGATTTTGCACAGTTACCATTTTAACATTCATATCTGCAAAGCAATTCACAGTTTTATTCACAAGTAGTTCCAGAGCAACTGCCATTATTTATTTATTTATTTATTTATTTCCAGCTAACTTCACACTAACGTACTGATGAAAGATGGTCAAGTAAGTGTTAGAAATACCTCAACTTACTTAATTAAATGTACAAGAAGTACCACTTAATCAAAATCACACACCTGTCTCATTAATCAGAACACAGATAACACAGGTAATATTTAAATTGGGTTGTAGCATCATTGCACTCTTTTCAGTAATATAATTTTTTTATTCTGACCCTTTTAACATTCATTTCACATGGTCACGTCTTCTGTACTCCACATAATTCTTGTTTATCCTTTTGTTTGTCTTTCTACAAATTGTCAGCATTTTATTTAAATTACAGTCAGGTCAGTACCAGCTTCTAATCAGTGAGAGCAATACAGTTACAATACATGGTACAATTCCTAATTCCATTTAATTGATTTCATAATTGCTGTTGGTCTCGCCACTCTTCCAGTCATTCTGCATTATGGTCATGTAAATACCATGCTGCTTTCCCTCATAACTTGATTTTGCCTTGCAGTTAATTTATGATTCCTAATATGTAATGTTGACCAATCTGTCGATCAATTCAATAACGCAGACCCCCTTTCAATATTATGCAAGTACCTTAACTTAATATATTTTCTTGATTCAATTCTCAGTTACTTTTCCCTATCCTCAATTAACAGATCAACAAGGACCATAGGTACAGTGATTGACAATATATTCATCAATAAATACAAGTTATTAATAACCTTACTGTGATATAACCAATCATTACTCTGTCACTTGAAGACCCCAATACATTTAAATTAGGATTATGAGACTTGTATGATATAAAAGGTTTCTCAATTTGTAATCTCAAAACAAAGGTTTATATTAATTATAACCAAAAGAAACATGATGGTTCGTTCTCAATGAGTTCCTTTTTTTATGAGCTTAGTCTGAAAGTAATTGACACACAACCTCCACTGGTTACCAACTGTTTCCCATGTTTACATGTAGACATTACCACAAGTGTTACTTGTTGGTCCTTTTGACCATAAGATTATCCCCATCACTACCATACAGGTCAAAACACACTGGTGTTCTAGGTTATTATAATTCACAAAATAGATTCCCAAAATAATTCAAAGCTCGGTTGCACATTCTTACATTAATTCACAAAAGTAATTAAACAAGAGTAGCATGGCTATCATTGCCGTCACAGGCTGATTCTTTTAGAAGTCTTTCTCAGACTCTCAGTTCTGCAAACCCCCCATGGTGAGAGTTCCACGCCGTTCGAGTTGCCGAGCTGCAGATCACACTATGGCTGCAAAGCGTCCATTTGGGATCAAAAGCTTGACAACATGGTTAAAAAAATTTCTCCAGCAGTTTAAACAATACCAAATGCTAACGTTGGTTAATTAATCTGATGAGCATCCATTTCTTTTATCGTCAATGGAACTGAAATATCTCGGAAAAATAATGTTTAACCAATCCCTCTCATCACTATTCGGAATTCCATCAACCTTTTAAATCTCTGACATTGTCCATCTTATCCATTTCTCTCATCACCAAAACAGCATCATGCTGCAATATAACCACCTCACATACCCTAGCCATCTCATCACATCTTCTGACCTTTTAAATACAATACATTCCTTTATCAAAACAAATAAAAACAATTTAAACCTCTGTTTTTAAACAGGTGTACAACAATTGTGCAAATCATTTGTCAAAGTTGAGTCATCAGGCGAATAGCATTTAACTCCCAACTGGTAAAACTCCACCGGTACCTCTGCAGCCTCATGCTGAAGTGAGCTGTACTCTCCCTCTGTCTGCTCCCTGATGACTACCAAGTCCAACTTGGGGTGATGTGTTGCACTGGCAAGCAGAGACTGAGAGCAAACCACATTCACAAAAACTCCATCTGACACCGTAGTTCCATCTCGTACGAATTCAACTCCCCTTTGACCTCCATCGGAGCATTCAGTTTTCCCTTTGTTTGGTGTTGCTGTGCCCTGCACCTCACTCAGCTGCTGCTTCTCAAATCCAATCTACATTATTCATCCAATCTCGCTGAAACAGCTTTATGGTCTATCATTGTGACAATAAATAAAATTGTCCAATCAAATCTAATGAATTTTCCCTGACAGATAGAGGCCCATATAAAGACAACAGACGTTTTTCTGGCCGCTTCCTGTACAGAAAGCTCAGCCTTGGCAGGCAAAGTTTGGAATGTTGTTTCAGGAGCACCAGACAGCCAGTCTGTACACCAGCAGCCAGTCTGTACACTGTACACTAGGTTAACAGATAAATCATTGCAAGAGGTAACATGATTTCATTCATATATGCAATGAATTTTGCCTGCCTGAATCGATCAAAGGGTTACACTGGGTTGTTTGCCATTGCCTTCCCAGCAGTAGTTTTTGCAGGAATTTGTCTTTAACATCCATCAACCAATGTAATTTATTAACTTTAACATTCACAGACTAATGAAAACAGCACGCCTAGTTTAACGTCCATCTGAGGGATAATTGATCACTCTCTACTGGAATGCTGGTGGGAGGTTATTAATTCCTCATTCATCTCAAGGTACCAAATCATAATCAACTACTTTACAAATCACCTTAAAATCATTCCAAGTCACGTTTCTACATTTTGATCACATTTTATGGACGAATCGAATCGAATTTTGTAAACATTTCTCGACCTTCATTGCCAACGGCATGTGTATTTCGACACAATAGCCCTCTCCTTTGAATCTGCATATGAATTGAATGGAAGGTTCAGGACCCATAAATCTCTTCTAGCAGTCTGAACAGCTGCTTTCACTCAGCTTGCCGGGCTAAGTAATTATAAATCCTCATAATGCGGGCGATAGCGAGCCTCTATAGCTAAGCTGAGATTCAAACACAGACTCAGTGGAAAGAGTGTTGGCCCATACAGGGAAAGATCTCGCGACCTTCGTGTTATCAGCACCAAAACAAAATGGCCACAAGCCAAAGTGGCCTCGAGAGTTAACATGTTACCCCAAGACTATCATGCATGCATCATCATTTTTATTATTATTATTATTATTATAACAGGTATTGAAGTGATGCTCCGAGGAGACCATCCATTTATTATGTATGCAACGTACAGTGTTCAAAGCCAAAATAGCATACAAAGTTATCAAACAGTGAGAAAGCCCATTCAGGGAGATTCGTGACCTTTGTTTTTTTATCAGCACCAAACCACGAACAGCCAGACTGCTTTCACTCCCTGCCTGAAGTTTCTTTACTTGTTACAATATCATTTCTCACAAGACATTCAGATATGACATCGTCCAGTAATCTTCAGTTCCTTATCGAGCTCACAATCGCTTCCAATTCAGATTTTCACCAAGATTGAATTCACACACACACCTCTCGATCCGGTCCCAAAACACTCTCAACAACATCCGCCCCACACAATGAATCAACAACGCGTGCAGAGTCAATCGTCATCGTTTTCCTCTGGATTTGGCGTGCGCACTTCACCTTATCCAGAGTCTTCACAATCTACGGTGATGACCAATCTCTATCTCCATTTTCCATCACACATGCATTCCCATAAACCTCACAGGTCACAATACACAAAAGAGCACGTTTTATCCCAGTGAAATCTATTGGACTCGCACACGTTCCATTTCTACACTCACTCAGCACCACATGCAGTGTAATGCAAATCAGTGTGCATACAAATCAGATATGAATACAAACATACAAGAGTTCCAGGTTGGAACACTCAACTTGCGTTCTTAACACAAAACTCAACCTTTCCAATCACATTGCATTCACAAATCCGTAACACCTCCACACAATACAATGCAACAGCCTCACAGCAAGCAAACCTCCAGTGAGTACAATGAACAAACCAGAATCCAAACAGGTAACTCAACAAACATTCATAACACTTATCAATTTCTCACTTAACCAACCATTCTCCTTGCTCGTTTACCTTGCCCGTTTAACTGGGTCGGAACTCAGTCTCAGCATGACGCTGTTCGATATATTGCTTGCACATCTCTGGCCCCCCGGGTAATCTCACAATGGGAATGTACCTAACACCCTCTTAATTTCCTTCCTTCGCAGCCTCCGTGGCCTTTCTGTATCGGGTCTGCACTCCGACCTTGTCACCAAGAGGAGCCCTCTCTTTGCGTTGTGTCTGCACTCCATTTTCTCCATGCTTTCCTTATCTCCTCTTTAAGTACTCCTCTGGCTCCTCGTTGATCCTCTTCATTTCCCTCCAGAACTTTCCTCAGGTGATTCAAACAATCCCGATCAAACGTACCATTCTCAGGGAAAGGCAATTTACTGTCCATAGTGCAAACGCAATAATTTGCAACGTCTCTCACAGAGTCAGGTCCGTATTTATCAAACATATATCTCACGCATGTCCCTCTCCGTGGCCTGGAGCAGGTTGCTTCGGTATACACAATCTCATCACTCTTTACAACAGCATTTCCTATCTTTAAAACCCCACGTCACAAATACTAAAGAGTATGCACTTCAATATAGTGATAATACAACAAATTCTGGTCAGCACTGTAATAAAGCAACTATATAGTACTGTTAGTTCAAACCACATAACCCTCACACACGATCACACTTTATCACACAGCGAGCTGGGTCTCGAACCCCTCACGGAGGTGGTATTCCAACCCCCTCCCTTTGGCCAGAGGGGATTGGCCTTTCCCCAATACCTCTGCTGTACCCAGTACAGCACCATGAGCCGAGTACGGAACTCGCTCAAGGTACGGCAAAGACTCGAGCCTCCCGTCAAGAGATCCATCGATCTCTGTTCAGCCCCGAGGGCTGAAGCGGTCTCTGACCGCAGGATGCTCCAAGGCCTTCAAGAAAAATTCTCTGACATGTACTTTCCTTTGTTCGAAGTACGTTACCCACTAAGAACAGCCCCGCCGTCAGGGATGGCATATCGTTGGCATTCGCCGTCCCTCCGGACCATGGACTGCCTTCAGGGATTTAGTACATCCGAGTCACAGCACCAAAATGTTGTAGAATTTTGTTGTTAACCTACTCGATGTAAATACTGTAACTCAATCTGTTTGAAGCAATTCATTCACTGTCCACAACGGAAAGTACATTACATCAGATAATTTTATTAACATGGTACCATGGAGTCCAAACCACTGAGGTGGTAAACATCCACAATGATTTGCACTAAGCTAAGTTTACATTTCCTGGCATTTATATGCTTTTGTGGGAGTGGAAGGGGCTGATAAGCATGCGGCAAATAACTCCAACTGCAATACGTGTCTACTAGGTGAAAAGTGAATGACATAATCATGGCAAAAGTTGGTGTTATCAACCAGTTCACTTTGTTCCACAGCAAGACATTCCTTTTATCAACATTTAGGTCAAAAGTCTCTTGGGTAAAGGGAAGCATAATTGACAGCCAATTCGACTTCTAGCATAAAAATTTACTTTATAAGGCACCAGCAACCATTACAAATAGAGTACATTAATATAATTATTTTATTCTGCAGATCCATACCCGACAGTCGTAGATCAACCTCGCCAAGGCCAATCGATATGAACCATTGAAAGGAAATGATGACTCGTATGATGGGTGATATGAAAGTGGATATGCAAACAATGATGGATAAAATGCAAGAAATGGAAGTAAATATATAAACGCAAATGAAGGCGGGTCAGGAGGAAATGAAGGTGGAGCTGGAAAAGGTAAAGGGCGAGTTCAAAAACCTGGGCCCCAAATTTACACATGAGATCAGGACTGAATGTGAATTCATGACTGAGTTGAGGGGGAGTGTGGAAGGTGTTTGGACTGCGATGAAGACGGGTGAGGTGGAAGTGACAAATATAACAACGGCAATAAAGAGAGAAACATATAACCTCGGACAGGTAGGGACGAAGAACCAGGAATTGGGAACCGTAAAGGAGGAATTAACTCAGGTAATGGAGACACAAATAGAGATGGAACTGTTAAAGGATGAATTACATTAAGTAAAAGAGGAGCAAACACAAATGGAAGGGAAGATAAGGGACATTAAGGTTGAGCATGTGGAATGTTTTGAGACCCAATGCGAGGGTCAAATTAACCTCCTGCAGAAACAAAGGGAGACGATATGCTCCCTCGAGGCAGACCGTGACCAAGTGAGTCCAGTAGGGCTGTGCGAGGTGGAGCAGTTGCATGGTGCGAAAGAGCACATGCCTAGCTTTGGGGGCATAGAAGTCCTGGGATCCCTTGGGGTAACCCAAGCCTTGATTCAATTCCAGCTCGTGTTCCAAATTCTGTTATCTTGATTCAATCTGTGAAAAGCATAGACTAACATTTTGTGTTCTCTGCGGCTTGATAATTTTCCACTTTAATATCCACTAGAATTCCTTTTTTTAAAGAACTGTTTAAAGGTGAACTTTTGTGTGTGTGTGTGTGTGTGTGTGTGTGTGTGTGTGTGTGTGTGTGTGTGTGTGTGTGTGTGTGTGTGTGTGTGTGTGTGTGTGTGTGTGTGTGTGTGTGTGTCATGTTTTTTGTCAGGTTCCACTGGAGCATTCGAATGTGGAATGCAATACACCATAATGATCGTCATGACCTCCTGAGTTGATTCAGGTCATTAACTACAAAAAAATCCGTTATAATTCCCATGTTTCAAATACACGACATGTTGAGGTATATTAAGCATCTTTATATGTCCTTCCACCATGGTATGGCATTCTAATTACAAAAAACAAAGATAACATTGTAACACAGCATATATTAATTAACACCAATAATATTTACAGCAATAATAAGAATAGTAGTATCATGTGGTAATAATAATAATAAAAACGAAGATATAATCCCCGCACTGGCCTCAAGCACATCTGGGCTTTGTGAAAGGCATGCTAATGCTCAAGCAGTACAGCAGGTGGGTATGCAGTACAAAGCAGTACAATTACACAAGACTGTGAAGGCCAATGAAAATTTGGTCCATCAGAGCAACGGGCCCACTCGTGTACAAAAAGTATCAGTATTCAAAACTTCAAGATCAGTGTATTGAAAATAATGGAAAAGTTCATTCATTCATCTGTGGGAAAGTGAGAAAAGGATGGATTGTTGAAATATTGGGAACAAACTTTCATCATAGCTTCACTAATTATTATTACTCATTTGATGAAACAAGGCTGAGTGTGAACCAAGAGATCAATTAAAAACAAATAATTATTTGTACACCCATCGTGTCTGCAAAACAAGATGATGGACATGATAATATTGTGTACACTCACTGCCGAACATATGAAAATAACATAACTATGATGATGATAAAATACCAGGACTGAAAATACCTGCACTTGCTCAATTTGTACAATAAATTACATGATGGTAATTGTACAGGTGAAGCTCACAAGCTGGTTTCTGCAAACCGCATCTACAATGACTTGTTAAACTTATTGTAATCGAACTTAGTATTTGTCAAACGAGACACAAAATAGACAATTTTCATCACTGCACTTGGTTGGATGGTGTTAAAAAGTCTTGTGCAGGAGAATTTGATTGCACAGGTGAATTGTCATTAGATTGTATGAAACAAACTTGATGAATTGTTTTTCACAAAAACTTCACAACAGTTTCAGGAACAGTATCACCTGGGACTTGGGGTGTGGCTGTGTGTCGATGTCATGTGATTCAAACCTTCTGAGACAATAATGTGGTGAATTAACGTGAATTGAGGGACATGACGCGGGATCACATGTTGTGCGTCTCGCGTATAAGGGGAGGTCTCTGCGGCACGAGTGATTGTCCCCGGGGCATTGCTATTGACATCGGCTGTCCACTTGATGCTCGTTAACTGAAGGTGCTCATTGACTGGTGAGAATGGAGATTATATCGAACTCCGTGCTTACGCGGATTGTCTGCAATGGTTAACTGCACATGTATACGTTACTGCTTATGTACTCCTAGCTGAACCTGTATTCCCCGGTGTGCCCACAGAAGCGGCTCCAATCAAATGGAATAAAGCCTAAACTCTGAAGGTTCATCTCTCGCTCTCATTTCAATTTATTCCATTTAATTTTCTCGGCTCTCTCAACCAAAGATGGACAAGATCTACAAACCAGAGAGGTTCGACGCAGACCCGAACGCGACTGACGCAGAAATGAAATGGTCACATTGGTTCTGTTCCTTCTCACACTATCTGACCATCATCGCGGAGGGAGCTGACAAATTTGCCGCTCTCGTGAATCATGTCTCGCCCAGCGTGTACAGGCTCTTCTCGGGGTGCGACACTTACGAAGCAGCGATCGAGGTGCTGCAAGCGCTCTACGTGAAGCCCAAGAACGAGGTATACATACGACATCTTCTCAACACACGCAAGCAAGCAGCCGGGGAGACAATCGATCAGTTCCTGCAAGCTCTGAATCAGCTGGGAAAAGACGGCAGCTTCCGGGCGGTAAGCGCCGAGGAACACCGAAAGGAAGCGACCCGGGAGGCATTCATCCAAGGACTCAGATCAGCCCACATACGGCAACGCTTACTAGAGAAAGCGCAACCCACTCTTGACAAGGTAGTCGATCAGGCTCGAGCGATGGATACGGCTCAGCAGCAATCCGAGTCATTTGGGACACCGATGCTGCTCATGAACGCTGCTACGATGGGAACCCAAGGAACCCCACTGGCACAGACACAGCCAGACATAGGGGATGGAGAAACACCCGAGGAGCCGGATACCCAGACCTCGTCAAACTCCTCAGCAACTGCTCCGGTTGGTAAATGCTTCTTTTGTGGGTACAAAAGGCACCCTCGTCAAAAATGTCCCGCCAGAGATGCCACATGCATGAATTGCGACAAGAAAGGGCATTATGCCAGGGTATGTAAATCTACTCTAAGGAGAAATAAACCCACTTCTGCGGCTCTCTACTCGCAAAATAAATTGACTGCAGCCTCCCCGGGGAATCTATCCAAGGCTATCATCAACGTACGAATTAACGGGCTTATGGCTGAGGCACTGATTGATACCGGTAGCTCTGAAAGTTTCGTCAACAGCTCGCTAGTGAAGGGCAGGAAATGGGTAATCCACCCGACTGACAATACGGTATGCATGGCCGCCACCTCACTACAATCCCGCGTACGAGGGTACTGCAATGTTGAATTGGACGTAAAAGGGTACACGCATCGGGATGTAAAGGTGCTGGTGCTTCGTGATTTGTGCGCAGACGTAATTCTGGGTCATAATATCCTCAAGCAGCACACGAGCGTCGAAATACCCTTTGGAGGAAGCAAGCCTCGTCTAATTTTAAATGCGTTGACCACCGCGGAGGTGACGTCCCCCCAGCTGTTCGCTAACTTGTCGCCGGTCTGCAAACCGATAGCGATCAAATCGCGGCGATATACCACTGCTGACATGAATTTCATCACTTCGGAAACCAAGCGATTACTGGAGGAGGGAATTATAGAACCGAGCGATTCGCCATGGCGCGCACAGGTGTTAGTGACCAGCAGTCAGAACCATAAGAAACGGATGGTTGTCGATTATTCCCAAACGGTCAATCGCTTCACCCAACTCGACGCCTACCCCCTGCCGCGCATAGATGAGATGGTCGAACGCGTGGCCAATTATAAGGTATTCAGTACCATCGACTTGCGAAGCGCCTATCATCAAATTCCCATCCGAGAGGAAGACAAACCTTACACTGCATTCCAGGCAGGGCGGCGCCTCTACCAGTTCAGAAGGATACCATTCGGTGTCACGAATGGAGTAGCTTGCTTCCAACGGGTTATGGACGACATCATCTCAGATGAAAACCTCGAAGACACTTTTGTTTACGTGGATAATGTCACAGTGTGCGGTAGGGATCAGAGGGAACATGATAGGAATCTGGACAGATTCTTGAGCATTGCTAGAAAATATAATCTGACTCTCAACTACGAGAAATGCGTATTCTCGGCAAGGTCAATTGACCTTCTCGGCTACACAATAGCCGACGGCACAATTAAGCCTGATCCTGAGCGATTGCGCCCGCTCCGTGAGCTTCCACCACCTCAGGACTTGCAAACAATGCGCCGGGTGATCGGGATGTTCGCTTACTATGCAAGATGGATTTCGCAATACTCCGAGAAAATACATCCCCTAGTGCATTGCAAAAACTTTCCACCAGATGCCACTGTCGTAAGAGCTTTCCACAATCTCAAGGAGGATATCAGTAAGTCCGTCGTTTTATCGATCGATAGCTCGGTGCCCTTCGTGGTGGAGACCGACGCTTCAAATCACGCCATAGCTGCTACACTTAATCAGTCTGGGCGGCCGGTCGCGTTCTTCTCGAGAACTCTCTCTAGAAGCGAGCAGAGACACTCAGCGATAGAGAAGGAAGCGTACGCCATCGTTGAAGCGCTGCGGAAATGGAGACATTATTTACTGGGAAACCACTTCACGCTCGTTACGGACCAACGATCCGTGGCATTCATGTTTGATGGGAAAAATAACGGGAAAATTAAGAATGAAAAAATTATGAGATGGCGGATAGACCTAGCTTGCTACAGATACGACATTGTTTACTGGCCCGGGAAAGAAAACCCTGCTGCAGATACCTTCTCCCGGGTCTACAGTTCGGCAACAATCAGTCAGGCTTTGCAAGACCTCCATGTGTCTCTGTGCCACCCAGGGGTAACCAGGATGGCACATTTCGTACGCAGACAAAATCTTCCCTATTCTGTTGAAGATATTAAACAAATGAATGCTTCATGCCCTGTTTGTGCTGAACTAAAACCCAGATTCTATGGCGCGGCATCTGGCAGACTGATCAAGGCTACTTCCCCCTTCGAGAGACTAAACATCGATTTCAAAGGGCCCCTGCCGACCGAAACAGACAACAGATACATATTCACCGTTGTTGATGAATATTCAAGGTTCCCTTTCGCGTTTCCGTGCTCGGATATGACCTCGGGCACTGTCGTAAAATGTCTCTCTGACCTCTTCGCTATGTTTGGGAGACCTTCGTACATACATTCAGACAGAGGGCCGTGTTTCATGTCGGCCGGGCTAAAACAATTCCTATTAGAGCTCGGCATAGCAACTAGTCGAACGACGGGTTACAACCCACAGGGAAACGGGCAGGTGGAACGGTATAATGGAGTTATTTGGAAAGCCGTAACTCTGGCGCTGAAATCGAGAGGACTGAGCCCCGAGCGATGGGAGGTTACTCTTCCCGACGCTCTGAATTCCATACGCTCTTTGCTCTGCACGTCCACAAATGCCACTCCTCACGAACGTATGTTTACTCACCAACGACGTTATGTTGACGGTCAAACGGTGCCCAACTGGCTGACCCATCCCGGTACAGTGTTCATGAAACGCCCGGTACGACAAAGCAAGTATGAACCGCTGGTGGAGGGGGTCGAACTCATTGACACTAATCCAGAGTATGCTCATGTCAGGCTCCCGGATGGCAGGGAGACCACTGTGTCGGTTCGCCATCTGGCTCCCTCAGGTACTCCTCCCGCCGGTACACCACCTTCTGGCACTCCTCCTTCTGACATTTCCCCCCCAGGAACTCCGCCAGGCGACGGGGCTGCCGCGTTCCACCCGAGAGCGATCGAGGAGTCATCCCCGGCACAATTCGAGGCTCACCAAGAGGATAGGGAGTCTCCCTCAAGTGAAACTGCCGTTTACTCCCGGAGAGGTCGACGAATAAGGCCCCCTCGACGACTCAATCTGTAAAGGGGATTATCGGCATTCTCGCTGCTCATGCTCCTATATGCCCATTATATCATATATCGATGCTCATTTCCATGCTCCTACAACTCAAAATAATCACTGCTTGGCATGTATGCTTCTGTAGATCTATTAGTCCGCGTTGCTTGAAATGTATACTCCTATAGTGCTAAAGCAATCATGGTGTGTAAGATGGGCCCCTAGTTACATTTTAAAGGTGGGGAGAATGTGGTGAATTAACGTGAATTGAGGGACATGACGCGGGATCACATGTTGTGCGTCTCGCGTATAAGGGGAGGTCTCTGCGGCACGAGTGATTGTCCCCGGGGCATTGCTATTGACATCGGCTGTCCACTTGATGCTCGTTAACTGAAGGTGCTCATTGACTGGTGAGAATGGAGATTATATCGAACTCCGTGCTTACGCGGATTGTCTGCAATGGTTAACTGCACATGTATACGTTACTGCTTATGTACTCCTAGCTGAACCTGTATTCCCCGGTGTGCCCACAGAAGCGGCTCCAATCAAATGGAATAAAGCCTAAACTCTGAAGGTTCATCTCTCGCTCTCATTTCAAATAATACGGTTTGGAATGTTGTCAAGCGACCCTGGGGTGGAGATATTTTGGATATGTTCCCTCTTTTACTCGCCATTCTTAACACACAAACATTTATAATTCTTCTTGCAAAATACAGACGACATCGTGCTTTTATTATTTCCCCCACCCCTTCCCTTCCCTCCTCCCACTTCACCCCTTATCTCCTCCCACTTCATCCCTTCCCTTCCCTCCTCCCACCCCACCCCTTCCCTTCCCTCCTCCCACTTCACCCCTTATCTCCTCCCACTTCATTCCTTCCCTTCCCTCCTCTCACCCCGTCCCTCCCTCCTCCCGACCTTCCCCTCCCTCCTCCCGACCTTCCCCTCCCTCCTCCCACCCTACCTCTTCCCCTCCCTACAGAGAGGAGAGGAAAAAAAGCAGAGATTGCTGACCTTTGCCAGGACTTGCTTTGTGTAGTCTATTTTGTGTGGCATTTGTGTACTGGTGTGTTACATAATTAATATGAGACCAAAATGGAACTGCCACTTTATAACTGCTGGCAGTGATGACCGGGTACCAAGACGTCCCGCTTTGATGCAACCTCTCTTTGATTGGAATGCTGACCCTAACCCATGCCGTCTTTTTTTATTATCGTTCAATTGAATTCAAAATTGGATTAAAATACATTCAATTCAAATCAAATGGAAGACCAAATCGGTGCAGTCCTGCATTGGAGTCATCAGAAGGAACCTGGATCGGATTAGGATTCGCATTTCAGCTGCTACTCCTCCACCCTCAAACCCATCTAAGCACAGCCAAGTGAGCCTTATTCAAAAATAAACCAATAAGTAAATAAATAATAATAAAAAAATAACCTCGATCAAAAAATTAAATAATTCTGGCTACCAGACCATGCGTCCAATCAAGTTGAAATTTCACACATATATTGGCAATCGGTACTAGATCATTCTTGTGAAGTTTCACGTCAATTGATTAAGCAGTTCCAGAGAAAACATTATTTAATATATTATTCACTACAATATGGCTGCCAAACCATGTGACCTATAAATTATTTCAAAACAAACTTGTACAACCAAGGATTGCAGAACATTTGTGTGAAGTTTCCTCTTGATCTGTCCAGCCGTTCTGGAGAAGATTTTTTTTTATAGGTTTTAGGGTAAATCAAATATAGCTGCCAAACCATGTGACCTATGACATCATATTGTGAACCTTTTATTCCACATGGATGGGTGGTCATATGTGTAACGTTTTGCTCAATCTCTTCAGCCAGTTCAGAGAAGATTTTTAAGCTTTTTTGTTTTAACAATATTGCGACCAAATCATGTGATGAATTATGTCATCAATTTTTTTTTTTCTGTGGACCATTTTATCCCTCAAGGACCCTCAAAATTTATCATTTTGATCAGATGTAGCATTCTACATATGCAATTATGATGCCTTAAGGAAGGCACCTGTGACGTCATCAAAACATCACACTTATTCCCCATGAGGCGAACTTGCCGTGTGCCAAGTTTCAATTTTTTCCTTGGTGCAGTTTCAGAGATGCAGAAATACAAGGAAATCAGACACAGGTCGAGGCCGTTCAGCCTATCATGCCGATGTGATGTCAACACCACAAGAACCTATCAACAAAAGATCCAGAGGAGAATTAAAATTTATTCTTTATTTTTAAAATAGTGTTTTTGTGGGTTTTTTATTTTTTTATTTTTTTATTTAATTTTTATTTTTTAAGTTTTTGTACTTTTTGTACTGTTTGTATTTTATTTTGTTTTTATTTCTATTCCTCTTCAGGGGAGGGCATTGGCTTGGTTAAAAAACGCACATCAACCACACAACACCCCTTGATAAGACCCCCACCAACAGCACTCTGTACACATGCACACAATCACCCATCGATGCTCAAGCTACCAAAAAGTCCTGCTTAACATCCCCATACCCCTCGATCTCCATAACTTCCAGGTACCAATCTAATTCCAATTTAAACTTATCTTCTGTTTCTGCTGCCACTACCTTTCCAGGGACACCATTCCATGCATTAACTATTCTCTGAGTAAAAGTCCCCTACCTTACTACCGTCTTAACTCTCCTCTTCTTTACTCACAGACTATGGCGCCTGGTCCGATCACTGTCTACTCTGTTTAAAAATTCATCTTCACTTATTTTATCTCGACCTTTCATGACCTTCAACATCTCTATCATATCTCCTCGGAACCACCTCCTTTATAGTCTATAAAGCCCTGTCTCCTTCAGCCGCTCCTCATAGCTAAGTCAAGCTAGGCCCGGAATCAATCGAGCAGCCCTGCGCTGCGCCCTCTCTATGGCATCTCTATCCTTCCTGAGTTGTGGTAACCAAAACTGCACACAATATTCTCGATGTGGCCCTCACCAAGTTCCTGTACATTGTTAACACCTCCTCTTTTGATTTACAATTGATCCCCCTCCGAATACAACCTAAAACCATATTTGCTTTACCTATATAATAGCTGCCTGGCCCTGTGCTGCCTGCTTATCTCCCGAATCTATGACCAGATCCTTCTCCTGTGTGACACGCTCCAAAATTACCCCTTACATCCTGTAATCTCTATTTTCATTGTTCTTTCCCATCCCCAACACCTTACACTTGCTCAGGTCAAATTACATCTGCCAATCTTTTGCCCAATCTATACAAGTCTCAATACTTTCTTGTATCTGATCACCACCCCCTCTGCTATCCACCTCACCTCCAAGTTTTGTGTCATCTGTAAATTTGGAAAGCTTACTCTTTACCCCATTATCCAAATAATGTTTGATGTAAATAATGAATAGCAATGGTCCGAGTACTGATCCTTGAAGTACCCCGCTACTTACCTCCTCCCAACAAGACATCCTCCCACTCACAGCCACTCTTTGCTTCCAATCATAAAGCCAGTTTGCAATCCAATTAGCTACCTGACCAGCCACTCCACAAGCCCTCACTTTGACTAACAACCTTATCAAATATGGTACCTTATAAAGTGCCTTATTAAAGTCTTGACATACTATGTCCACTGCCTTTCCCTCATCCACCCAATCAGACACTGATTCATCGAACCCCAAAAGATTTGTGAAACAGGAACGACCTTTGGTAAACCCATGCTGATTACCTTTAATGAATTTGTATTTGTTTAAATTGTTCCTCATCTGGTCCCTAATTAATGTCTCCAACACCTTCCCCACAACTGAAGTCAAACTAACAGGTCCATGGTTTCCCAATTCCTCTCTGGATCCTTTCTTAAATAATGTTGTTACATTTGCTACTCTCCAATCCTTCGGTACCTGTCGTGACTCCAGTGAGTGATTGAAAATATCTCTTAACATCTCACTTACCTGCTCATCCACCTCCCTCAATACTCGGGTGCACGTAAAGTTTTTTCAACACGACTGTCACACCATGTGACCTATGACGTCATAATTATCATTGCAACAATCTTCATGAGTATTCGCACTCGTGCTGAAAATTTATTCTCAATCTGACAAGCGGTTGCAGAAAAAAACGTGCAAGTTTTGTGTGGACAAACAAGAAAACATAATATCACTCGTGAAGTGACAACTTGGCGAAATGGAAGAGCACTCGATGGAGTACATACCTCTGCCAGGCTGAACAGTTTAAATTTTGTATCCCACTGATGGGTCGGATCTGAATCCGGACCTTAACCAACATCTAATCTGCATGTTCTTGTCACATAACCAACTCATCCACCTAGTTTTGTCATAACTCATCCACAACTTTTAGAGATATCATGCTGTACATTGTTTTTGGCCCCATCTCTCAATGGTGAAGAATCGCTTAACAAAATTATTCTATCCGGATCCGGATTCAGATCTTCACAAAAATCGAATCAATTAGTCCTCGTCACACACCCAACCTGTGCACCAAGTTTAATCCAAATCCATCCTCAACTTTTTGAGATATCATGCAATATCGTTTTGAGCCCCATCTTTCAATGGTGAAGAATCAGTGAGAAATTAAATAATTATCGTATCCAAATCTGGATTCGGATCTTCACCAAAATTGAACCAAGTCTTCCTGGTGGCATTCTCAACCTGTCCACCAAGTTTCATCTGAATCCATCAATAACCTTTGAGATATTGTGCTATATATTGTTTTGGCCGTATCTCTCAATGGTGAAGAATCACTTAAAAAATTCTCAGATCTGAATCGGGATTCGGATCTTCACCAAAATTGAATCAAATCTTCCTGGTGCCATTCCCAACCTGTCCACCAAGTTTCATGTGAATTCATCCATAACCTTTGAGATATTGTGCTATATATTGTTTTTGGCCATATCTCTCAATGGTAAAGAATCACGTAAAAATTGCTCAGATCCGGATCGGGATTCGGATCTTCACCAAAACTAAGCGTTGCTGTCCTTAGCCAGTTACCTACACATACATAAAAAAATTCAGAACGATTTCTTGAAAACTGTGGCAAAAAAAATGCGTGAAAAAGAAACAGACAGACAGACAGACAAACACTGCAGACCAACATACTTGGCGAATTTTTTTTTTTTTACCAAGTAATGAAAAATCACTCATGGAGTAAGTAACACTGGGCAAAACCGAATAAAGTAGAACGGCACTTGGTGGAGCGCATACCTCTGCCAGGCTGAACAGTTCACTTTTTATATCCCACTGTTGGGCTGGATCCAAACCAAATCTAAACTGCTCGTTCTTGTCACCAAACCAACTCATCCACGTCGTTTTGTCATAACTTGTCCACAACTTTTTGATATATATGTATATATATATATATATATATATATATATATATATATATATATATATATATATATATATATATATATATATATATATATATATATATATATATATATATATATGTTGTTGCGGATTCGCGCCCGCCGGCATGCGAGCGGCCACGTAACTCGAATCGCGGCACGTCGCCCACCGGACGGACAATCCCGTCGTGACCCTCTCGGACTAACGCCGGGAACTAGTCACGGGTGGACCTTTCGGCCTCACCACGATCGTGCCAACCGGCCCCCCGCGTGGGATAGGGTTGCTCGCCAAATTCGACCTACCTAAGTACCCACACGGAGGGTAGACCGGGCGATCGCACCTCGCCGCAGGTCGACTTCGGACACGGGCCACTTTAAGCGACCCGTTCCGTACTATCGGGATAACCGAGCGGTGTTATCGTCGGCCTCAACGGTTCGATTAATTATCGGGCGTTTTAGCCCACGACCAACCCTTTACGTGAAGTAAGAGGGAGATTCAATAAAGGAAAAGACGAAGCGAAACGGGAAAACAGTTCAACATGAAGCACATTTATTTCGCGATGAACGGAAAGCACACATATACAATTACACCAAAAGCAAATGTAAAAGAAGAAGAAACACAATAATACACAAAAAGCAAATGCAACAATGCAGATCTAACCGACTACCGAGCACACGGCAACACTTATACAGTTTTACTTCACAGACGGCGCCGACAACACATACACTCAAAGCAAAAGAAAAGGACCACCCTCAAGGATGAGGGGGGTAGGCGGGCCTGGGGCCGAGACCGCGTCGGGCCTACCCGTCTGATGATGAGCCGCAAGATGGCGGTGGCACCCCGACTCCGCGGGCCTCGCGGACAGTGTCTGGTAGGGGGTGGGAACGGGGCCCCCTTCTCGCACTATCTCAGCGCGGGGGGAAACAGGAGGGGGTTGTTGATGCTCGGGGGAAGGAGGATATCTCCCTGTCTCGGGTCCCGCGACGAGCGTCTCCACCACGACCTCGGTCGCGCCGCCGGCCTCTCCCTTCGCAGCTCCCCGACTCCGACACGAGCACCCCCTCGACCGCCTTCGCTGCCGCGACCTCTCCACAGCTCTGTCCAACCGCCTTCTCCGACTCCTCTCTTGACTCGTCCCAACTCTTCACTGACTCCGAACTCTTAACTGACGAACGCAGCCCCTTATATGCCCCGTGGCCTCGCTCCTTCACCTTCGACCCTTTACCTCCGACCCTTCACCTCTAACTGGCTCCCCATTGGACCGAGGAAAAGTGGGCGTGAATGCTTTTTGATCCATGAATTTGCATATAGCGATATTACTCCAACGCACCTGGAGGCGGGGCCAAATCGCCCCACGCTCGCCGATAGGACGGAACAGAAGTGGGCGTGAGTCGTTTTTGATCCGTTTTCTTCGGAAAGGCTGTGATGTTTCTGCACACGCTGCTCGGTGCGCGCCCTGCACGAGTCCAGTATCGGTGCCCACAAGCGGCGCGGAAATGACGGTGATGCGATGGTTGCGAGGGCGAGTTGTGACGGTAAAGGTCGTGGCTGTTGTGAAGCGGCATTGCGGTTGGTGGTTGTTGTGTGATGGCTGTTGAGACGTGGTTGGTTGTGGTAGTAATGGCGGCTGGTCCAAAATAAAGATAGTAAAAGAAAAACGGCTATCTAAAAGGGTCGCAGCCCGCATGAATGACATTTATTCCCTCTAAACAACGGGTTTGGGCTAACTACACATATACTTTCAGAGATATCTCACCTAAGGGACCTGAATGGTGGTTTGCGAATTTCGTCAACCACAACACTACCCCCTCCCCTTTTTACAGACTCGTCCCGAGTCGTCAAATTTTCGTGTGCCATCATGTGTAGTTTTCCCCTAGTACCTTTTACCTACGGATCCCTGAGTGCGACATTCATGGTATTCGTGTCCCCAAAATAAATAACCTGAGGGCTGAGTAACTACCTAAACAAACTCACTCACACGGACGACTTAAATAAAATTGCCGGCGCTAAGACAGACATGCCGGGGGCGCACTCATATTTACAGTACATCTTAACCTTAACTTACAAATTTTACACTAAACCATGGCCCAGGATCACTGAACTCTGCAAAAAGAAAGCAGTTAGCAGGGAGCCAGGCTGCTCACATGCAGTCTCTGACTCAAACAATGCAGGTGACAGGGAACGTGGCCGGCTGCTCACACGCAGTCCAAGGCCTTCCCTTTTGAACTGAACACAGTGAACCACAACGGTGCATGGGCTGCACAAACGCAGTCTCCGTGCCAGCTAAAGTGGCACACGCAATGAGCACAACGAATGGATGGATGAATGGATGCACGCAAACACGGTGCACGGGCCGCCACTGCAGGCCCGTGTTGTAGCTGCCAACAGGGCAGTTCTTGCAGGTGCAAACTGTTGCTTTCTGATCCTGGCGCACATGTCAATGAACAGGGGGGGCAAGCAAAAATTGAACGGGGCTGGTGAATAGGGGCAGTGGGCATGGCAAAGGCAGCAGGCAAACACAGCCCGCAGAAGAAGGCCGCTGCAGGCAAACACAGCCGGCAGATGAACTGGCCGGCACAGGCCTTGAAGAAAAACAGCCAGCCGGCAGATGAAGTGGGCCGGCACAGGCCCTGCAGCAACACAGCCAGCAGATGAAGTGGCCGGCACAGGCCTTGAAGCAAAACACGGCCAGCCGATGGCACAGGCCTTGCAGAAAACAGCTGCAGACGATGCGGCCGGTACAGGCCTTGCAGCAAAACAACAGCTGCCGATGAAGTGGGCCGGCCTTTGCCTTGCAGCAACGCAGCCAGCAGATGAAGCTGGCCAGCCTTTGCAGTTCAGTGGAGGTTGGTGAAGGGAGTGCGGTGGTGCTGGCCACTCGGAAGGCGGGCTCGGACCTACCCTACGGTCTCCCTCCCAACCTATCGCCTTTGTCTGCAACTGTCCGTATCCACTCCCTTAATTTGTCAAACCCCAATTTAGCCCCAACTTATTTATTTTTATTTTTACTTCCCCACTATAAATCGTCCCCTAACCCCCTTTATCGTCTTTGTTCGGCTAACCTATCCTGTCACCTAGCCTACTCCCAACCCCTACGTTCCCTTCCCGGAGGGGAATAAGGGAGAGCTAGCGTCCTGTGTCGAGGCCCAATTCAAGCCTCAGGATGGCCTCCCCAGACTTCAGCGATCTTAACACCAAGTGGGTCCAGCGGCCCACAACGACAGCGAGGTGATGGATGGTGCGGAGGGGTACATCTCCTAATCTACCCTAACCATTTAACTGTTAAACTACCCCGGGGCTTTCAACAAGCGCCTCACGCTTAAACTATCGGTTCTAACAACCCAGATTCCCGTCGCCTGTGTTGGTGTCCTCACAATTTCGGGCCTCGCCCCCCAATTTTCTCTCCGTGCCCTCACACGGTCTCATGGCTGGGACACGTGGCTCCCTTTGGCAGGCACGACCCTCTGCCGAATCTCCCGCTATGGCACCCCCGGGCACTACACTGCCTCCGAGCCTACCAGCTCCCTAAACACCGGGGAGTGCCCCCCATGGCACCTCCCCTGTAACGCACACGTGGCAGGCTGGCTTCCCAGGCCCCTTTCCGAGGGTCACCCGTGCCCACAACACTGCCCACGCGGCTAATGGCGCCCCGGGCCCCCGCACCAAGCAGGCGCACCCGTGCCCACTACGCTATCCCGGCCCCCCATGGGCCCTTGGCCTACTATGGCCGACTAGCCTGGTGCCCGGGGTACCCACTCAGCGATACTCACCTTTCGCAGCCACGCTCCCAGCCCCTCAACAGGGCTCCTGCACCCCTCCAAACAGGTTTCGAGCCTACTTTCACACCAACAACAAAACGACCTCCATTTTTTCAATTTAACTAACCCCCTAACTCACTCTACACTGACCCCGGGGTCCCTTGGGCGGGAGTCACTCCTCCCCCCAATCACTCATCGCACAATGCATTCCCCATTCGCTCCACTCACACAGACCCGCTGACCTCACTCACTCACCAAGCACATGCTTCCACTTCACTCACCAACTCTTCAACACACTCACCGCTGAACTCTGCCATCCTTCTAACTACCTCCACTAACTAACTCGTGCTACCACGTCGTCCCTTAAACTACAGCACGTTCCTTTTAACACTACGTAGCTAAACTACGTCCCCTCTACACATTCACTGTCTGTCACTGTCTTCAAATAATCCCATTAATCAATTTCCCAACCTAAATCTCGCTACAATCCCTCTAACTAATCCATTCCACGGACTCCATGAGGACTTACCCCTGCCCCATGAAGTCGGTCTAACTAAGCTAACCCTTCCCCCTAACTAGTTTCCATCCTGTGCCCAGGTAAGGGGGTCTTCCACCCCTTGCCCAGGAATCCTGTGCACCCGAAAGTGAGGCTTGCTGTTTTTTTTTTGTTTTTTTCTAATTGCGCAGCACCAGCGCGGTAACTCACAGCTCGCGCACTTTGCACCTGCCCGTGACGTCATGCAGCTGCACGTGTTCCTCGTCCCTCCTTGGACGGTACCATCCGGCAGGGATACCCCTCCTGCCGGATTCCAACCCCACGTGCAGCCATGGCGTCACCGTGCGCATAAAAAACACAAGCCCCACGTCTCGAGGGGTTCCCCACGCGAATACATGTGCTTTGCCCGTTGGAGCTTAACACACACGATCGCGTGGAGAACCCGTCCGGTCCAAATCCATAATCCTGCCTCAACTTTGTCCGTCCGCGGGATCGGCAAATCCACCGCATGCGTTTCCGGACCGGGACTTCACTCTCGCAAGCGAGCACGTGGCGGCCTCGTGCGTTGCACAGCACGGACCTCATGCTCACTGCTGGGTGAACCCGGCACGGTCCCCGAAACAACTACAGCCGCTACCCGGCTTTCTTTCCTCACATGTCGCCGTCGTCGCCATTCGACACACGCACTCTCGCGTGTTACGACGCTAACACACCTCACCATTAAACTCACACCGGGAGACGCGGCTGCATGTTCACACATGCCCACCGACTTCTCCCTTACATACCGCTCTCTCACACACACGGTCTCCCTTGCACTCGGCCGTTCACTCACGCATGCCATCTCCCTCGAACACGTGGCTCCACTCACTCGCGGCCTTTCACTCACTCGTGCCATTTCCCTCACACAAACCATACCACTCACACACGCGGGGGCACTCATCCGCGGTGCCTCACTCACACACGTGGGGGCACTCATCCGCGGTTCCTCACTCATACACCGTGCCTCACTCACACACGCGGGGGCATTCAACCGCGGTGTTTCACTCACACACGGCGCGCTGGGAAGCACGCCCTTCTGCACACTTACCACCACACCACTCACACACGGGGTCGCTTCCACACACGGGGTGTTTGTCACCCACCCGGTCGCTCTCACACACGCACTTGCACCCGCGCTATGCGTGCGTTGCAGCACGCATTTCGCCACACTCGTGAACACACACCTCAACACCACACACACCGGGACAACCACACTGGGGATTCGTGTCCCCACAAGGGTCTCCGGGGCCTCTATACCCCCCAAGCTCGGCGTGCACCCGTCCACAGCACTCCTCCCCTCGAACTCGCAAAGCACGACTGAACTCACCTGGTCGTGACTCGCCTCAAGGGGGCATACTCCCTCCCCTCGTTCCTGGAGGCCATCCAGCTGCTCGCACTGGGTCCCTACACGCTCCGCGAGCTCACCCTCACTATCCTCCACTACCTCCGTGTGTGTGTACGTCTCTAGCCTTGTCATTATCATGCAGTTTCTCCTCTATTTTTTCTGTCTCCCGTGTCTCTATACATTTATAAGTTTCTGTTGTCCCCTCCTGTCTATTAGTCTCCGCTTCTTTCTGGCGTCTTTCCCTTATCTTTATGTAGGTCAACCTTGCTTTCTCCTTAAGTCGCACCCGTCCTTCCCTGTTTTTCACTCCTTGCTCTTTCACGATCTCCGCGTACCTCCTCCTTGCTTTCCGTCTTAATTGTTCTTTTCTCTCCCACGCAATTCCTTTCACCTCGTCTCTTATCTCCCGTGTCTCTATACATTTTCTCTCCTTGTTCCTTATTTCTGTCTCTTCCTGGTTCCTTTTTCCTTCCCATCTGAGTCGTTCTTTCTCTCTGAGCCCCATTAGCTGTTCGTTCTCCCTCCGGAGCTCCTCAATCTCCGTTGACTACAATCTCGCTCTCCGTTTTAGTTGTTCAATTTCACACTCATATAGTTGTTGTTTTCTCTCCCACTGTTCCTCCTGCTCTTTGTTTTCCAATCTCATTGTTTCTTTCAATTGGCTCATTTCCTTCCTGTGTTTCATTCGCTGTTCTCTCACTACTCTTCCTCGTTTCCTCTCCTGTCCTTCCTTCTCCAGTTTCATGGTTTTCTTCATTTGGTTAATCTCCTTTTTGTGTTTCATTTGCTGCTGTCTAATTACTCTTCCTCGTTTCCTCTCCTGTCTTTCCTTATCCAGTTTCATGGTTTTCTTCATTTGGTTCATCTCCATTTTGTGTTTCATTCGCTGTTCTTTGTCTATCTCCTCGTACTCCAGCCTCAGCTTTTCTTTCAATTGGTCAACCTCAGATTCATGTTCTTTTTGTTTTCTATTCCATTGTTCCTCTCATTCTTCCCTCTCCAATCTCCTTGTGTCCTTCAATCTCCTGATTTCTCCTTCCTGCTTCATTCCTTGCTCCTTCAACTTCTCCTCGTATTCCAACCTATTTTTTTCCTTTTGTCGTTCAGTTTCAAATTCATACTTTCAGTTTTTTATTCCACTGTCTCTCTTGTTCCTTGTTCTGCAATCTCATTGTTTCCTTCAATTGACGGATTTCTTTCTCCTGTCTCATTCCTTGTTCTTTGTATTTCCTATTCCACTGTCTTCCTTGTTCCTCATTCTGCAATCTCATTATTTCTTTCAGTTGGCTAACTTCCTTCTCCTGTCTTATTTGTTCTTCCTTCATTACTCTTTTTTGCATCTCATTCTGCAATCTCGTAGTTTCCTTCAGTTGGCTGATTTCCTTCTGTCTCATTCCTTGTTCTTTCAGTACTCTTTCTTGTTCCTCATTCTGTAATCTCGTTATTTCTTTCAGTTGGCTGACTTCCTTCTCCTGTCTGATTCGTTCTTCCATCATTGCTCTTTTTTGCATCTCATTCTGCAATCTCGTGGTTTCCTTCAGTTGGCTGATTTCCTTCTCCTGTCTCATTCCTTGTTCTTTCAGTACTCTTTCTTGTTCCTCATTCTGCAATCTCGTTATTTCTTTCAGTTGGCTGACTTCCTTTTCCTGTCTGATTCGTTCTTCCATCATTACTCTTTCTTGCATCTCATTCTTTAATCTGGCCTTCGCTTCCAGCTGTTCGATCTGTACTGTGTGGTTTCTTAATGTTTCATTCTCTGTTGTCGTTCTTTCTTCTCTCACCATCCTCAACTCGTTTTGTAATTCCCTCTCTTTGTTTTGGTGTTTCTGTAACTCAGAAGCTTTCTTTTCCAATTCCTTTCTCATCTCTGCACACTCTGACTTTGCTTTGGCTTCTAATTGTTCAATCTGCTCAGTGTGATTCCTTAACCTTTCATTCTCTGCTGTCGTTCTTTCTTCTCTCACCATCCTCAACTCGGTTTGTAATTCCCTCTCTTTGTTTTGGTGTTTCTGTAAATCAGAAGCTTTCTTTTCCAATTCCTTTCTCAATTTGCGTGCTTCTTCACTCATTTCATCTCTTCTTTCCACCGCTTCCCTCCTCAATTCGTCCCTTTTTTACTGTATTCATTTAGTTTTTTCTGCCATTCCTTTCCCATTCTTATCTCCCCTTCCAGGATTTCTCTTTTAAACTGGCTTGCCCTTACCTCTCGCTTCAGTAGTTCCAATTCCCCATCTTGTTCACGTTTTTCCTTTTCGAGCTTTGTTTTCCTTTCTCCTTCCTCCCTCAATTCTCCCTGCAGTTCTTCGAACTGTTCTGACTTTTCCAGCAATTCCTCCGCCCTTTCCTCGAGCTGTCTCTCTCCTCTTTTTATCTTCCATTCTAGGCTTTCTCTTTCCTGATTGCCTGTTCTTATCTCTTCCTTCAATTGTTCCAACTCCCCATCGTGTTCACATTTTTTCTCTTCCAACTGTATTTCCCTCACTCTCTCCTCCAGTTCTTTGAACCGCCTTGCTTGCTCCAATAATTTTTCCATTAATTGTTTTACTTCCAAGTCGTGCTCCTTTTGTTTCTTTTCGAGCTCAGTTTTCCATTCTTCCTCCCATTGTTTCCTTTCCTGGGAGATACCAATCTGCTGTTCTTCTATTCTTTTGTTCAGTTTGCTCTTCGCATATTCCAACTGGCGGGTATAAAACACTACCAAATTCTTTTTCCCACGTAATTTGTCGACTCTATTGGCCAAGTCATGTTTTTGCCACCGAATTCGTTCCAGTAAATCGTCCAATCGCTGTGTCCCCCCGTACACGTAATTTTTCTGAAGCGCGTCTGCGTGCCGTTGTGACTCGTCCACTCCACGTTGCACCTCCTCGATATATTCTTCATAATGCTTCACCTTTTCCAAGACATCCCCCAATTGTGCCTGAAGCCTGCCAATGCTCGCATAGTCATCCTGCCACGCCTGCCATGGCACATGCCGTGACCACGTGCCTTGAACCGGTGACTGGGAGCTCACGACTCGTGCTGTGCCATTAATATCAGCCCGCTCCGTGCTGCCATTGTGCGACTCCGTTTGCCGGCAAAGTTTGTGCTCAAGCCGCTCCCACTGACCACAGTTAGTGGTGGGGTTATAATTATAAAAAGAACCGACCTGGGCCATGGATCCTACATGACGACACATACCTAATACCCCCGGCTCCCGCTCGCCTTGAGACGCCATCTTATTTCTCGTAAAGGGTTAATTTAGCTCGCTCGTAATTTGGAGGGAATCGGGGGTCGCTCCTCTCACCCCTGGACCGATTCCCGTGAATTTAGCTGGAGACAGGAGAGCCCGTTTTCCCGTTCTCCGATACCAGTGCTGCGAGGAGGGCGATGAGTTTATATCGCACGACCTGACACCAGTGTTGCGGATTCGCGCCCGCCAGCGTGCGAGCGGCCACGTAACTCGAATCGCGGCACATCGCCCACCGGACGGACAATCCCGTCGTGACCCTCTCGGACTAACGCCGGGAACTAGTCACGGGTGGACCTTTTGGCCTCACCACGATCGTGCCAACCGGCCCCCCGCGTGGGATAGGGTTGCTCGCCAAATTCAACCTACCTAAGTACCCACACGGAGGGTAGACCGGGCGATCGCACCTCGCCGCAGGTCGACTTCGGACACGGGCCAATTTAAGCGACCCGTTCCGTACTATCGGGATAACCGAGCGGTGTTATCGTCAACCTGGACGGTTCGATTAATTATCGGGCGTTTTAGCCCACGACCAACCCTTTACGTGAAGTAAGATGGAGATTCAATAAAGGAAAAGACGAAGCGAAACGGGAAAACAGTTCAACATGAAGCACATTTATTTCGCGATGAACGGAAAGCACACATATACAATTACACCAAAAGCAAATGTAAAAGAAGAAGAAACACAATAATACACAAAAAGCAAATGCAACAATGCAGATCTAACCGACTACCAAGCACACGGCAACACTTATACAGTTTTACTTCACAGACGGCGCCGACAACACATACACTCAAAGCAAAAGAAAAGGACCACCCTCAAGGATGAGGGGGGTAGGCGGGCCTGGGGCCGAGACCGCGTCGGGCCTACCCGTCTGATGATGAGCCGCAAGATGGCGGTGGCGCCCCGACTCCGCGGGCCTCGCGGACAGTGTCTGGTCGGGGGTGGGAACGGAGCCCCCTTCTCGCACTATCTCAGCGCGGGGGGAAACAGGAGGGGGTTGTTGATGCTCGGGGGAAGGAGGATATCTCCCTGTCTCGGGTCCCGCGACGAGCGTCTCCACCACGACCTCGGTCGCGCCACCGGCCTCTCCCTCCGCAGCTCCCCGACTCCGACACGAGCACCCCCTCGACCGCCTTCGCCGCCGCCACCTCTCCACAGCTCCATCCAACCACCTTCTCCGACTCCTCTCTTGACTCGTCCCAACTCTTCACTGACTCCGAACTCTTAACTGTCTTAACTGACGAACGCAGCCCCTTATATGCCCCGTGGCCTCGCTCCTTCACCTTCAACCCTTTACCTCCGACCCTTCACCTCTAACTGGCTCCCCATTGGACCGAGGAAAAGTGGGCGTGAATGCTTTTTGATCCATGAATTTGCATATAGCGATATTACTCCAACGCACCTGGAGGCGGGGCCAAATCGCCCCACGCTCGCCGATAGGACGGAACAGAAGTGGGTGTGAGTCGTTTTTGATCCGTTTTCTTCGGAAAGGCTGTGATGTTTCTGCACACGCTGCTCGGTGCGCGCCCTGCACGAGTCCAGTATCGGTGCCCACAAGCGGCGCGGAAATGACGGTGATGCGATGGTTGTGAGGGCGAGTTGTGACGGTAAAGGTCGTGGCTGTTGTTGTGAAGCGGCGTTGCGGTTGGTGGTTGTTGTGTGATGGCTGTTGAGACGTGGTTGGTGGTGGTAGTAATGGCGGCTGGTTCAAAATAAAGATAGTAAAAGAAAAACGGCTATCTAAAAGGGTCGCAGCCCGCATGAATGACATTTATTCCCTCTAAACAACGGGTTTGGGCCTAACTACACATATACTTACAGAGATATCTCACCTAAGGGACCTGAATGGTGGTTTGCGAATTTCGTCAACCACAACAATATATATATATATATATATATATATATATATATATATATATATATATATATATATATATATATATATATATATATATATATACATACATACACACATGTGGAGTGTGACAAGGACTCCCTCGATCCCCATTGGATACAGTCCGACACCAAAGCATCACCGACAACACAGAGGCCTCTGGCTTGGTGACTCCGTCAAACAAAGATTATATGGTCAACATCAGTTAAACATCAAACGGAGCCACCAATCGAGATTTCAGGGTTATTTGCCCTCATCGGGATGGCACACCGATAAATATCTAACCAATGATGACCACATATACTTGTGTTGGCTTAATAGTTAGGGTGGTGGGCTTTGGATCCGAGGGTCCTGAGTTCAAATCCCGCTCAGCTGTTGAATTAATACCAGGTGGGGTTAACTCAGCCTGTCATCCTTCCAAGGTCGGTAAAATGAATGGCAGCATGCTGGTATGTTGGTATACTGTGTCGGAGTGGTGACCTGTACAGGATTGTGTCCAATAGCCAAGGAGACTGAGTAGGCAGCAACGACACTCTGCACAGAGTATGGTCCCAATGGATGGATGGATGGATGACCACATTCGTCGTTTATACATCAGGACTATGTCCAATGGGGATAGGGGGCGTACTCAACACACTCCACATGTTTTGATTTTCCCAACGATCACATCACGTGCATTTTGGATCAATGGTTTGCATTAGTGGAAACAATTGTCAGGGAGGCAGACGGACGGTTGCTCTTTGCAGATTATGTGGTTTTTCCGTGTGAGACATAATCCGCGGTGATGCTCACCATAACAGTCAGGATGTGCGTCTGATGTATAAATGATGAATTTGGTGATCATTCATTAGATAATGTTATGTTTGTGGCGAAGTTCAGGGTAGATTCTCAATGCCAGACATTAAATCAGAGCCATCTCTCGAGACGTGGTATCACGTACTTTCGATGTGGTCTGGCACCCTGTCCTGCTCATCAAACTCTCTTCCTATGGTATCCAAGGTCATCTTCACTTATGGCTCGGTGACTTCGTCTCGTGTCACAGTCATCGTTTGGCCCTAAATAGAGTTCTCATCCCCTCTTCCTGTCCCGGCTGGAGTTCATCAAGACAGTATTCTGGGCCCTGTTCTTTTTCTGGTTTTCATCAATGATCTCTGTGACTGAAAAATCCTCTTTATCTCTTTGCTGATGACTCCACCCTCTGGCATACCATATGTCATCCCTCGGAATGGCAAGCAGCAGCTTCTTCACTCTCTGCAGATCTGGATAAAGTTATAAATTGGTCCAACACGTGCAACATGTCTTTCAATCCAGACAAATCTCACACGCTCACTATGTCTCTCCAAAAGACCATCTGGAACCACCACCCCCCTCCCCCCACTTCCATCTACTTTCTGAACAATCCTCTTGAATAAGTCCTTTCATTCAAGCTTCTGGATCTCACTATCTGCCATGATCTTTCCTGGTAAAGCCACATTTTCAAGCTGACCTCCAAACCCAGTTGCCGACCGGGTATCCTCCACCATGCAAAGTCCTTCCTTGGCACACCTGAGCTCCTGACCATATACAAAGCTTTTGTCCACAGCCTGATGGAGTACTGCTCTCCCTTCTGAGCTCGTGCTCCCTCATCTCACCTTTCTTGGCTTCACGCTGTGGAAACAAAGCGATTTCGGATTATTGATATCTCCCATGATGAGCCTGAGTCTTTGGGCCTCTCACTCTCTCACCGCAGGCAGGTCGGTGGCCTTTCTGCCTTCTGCCATCTCCTCTCCGGCCTCCCCCCCTACTCTGTCTGAGATATGTCCCCCCCATATTCCCACAGGGTGCTCAAGGTCTGCGAGCAACCCCCTTCTGGTAAAACTACCAAATGAAGAATCACTGCTCATCTTCATTCTTTCCTTCCTCTTTTTCCCGCCTTTGGAAAAAGCTCCCACACTCTCTTCAATCCTACTCTTCCCTCCAGGTCTTCAAAACAGCTATTAACCACCATCTTTTATCTTCCCCCACCCAAAACCTCGATATTTTCGACCCCCGTTAATCCACCCCAAACCCACCTCCTTCAATTTCCCTGCTTTCCTTCCTGAAAGTCCCTGTCACGTAAGGACTTTTTTTTTTTTTTTTTTTGTATACCTTGGTCGAGGCTCGTATGAGAGCTAACACACAACTCACAGCAAGGAGGCATGAGACAAGAGGGGCGGGAGTGGAAGGGACAAAACAGTGGGGAACAGACACATTAGGTGAACTGTGGAAGGGAGTGGGATGGGGATGGGACGGGGAACATGGCGAGGGGAAGATGGACATTAAAGGGACTTTCAGGAAGGAAAGCAGGAGAATTGAAGGAAGTGGGCTTGGGTGGATTATCGGGGGTAGAAAAGATCGAGGATTTGGATGGGGGAAGATAAGAGGTGGTGGTGAACAGCTGTTTTGAAAGCCTGAAGGGAAGAATGGGAAAGAATAGAGTGAGGAAGTTTATTCCAAAGGCGGGAAAAAGAGGAATGAAAGAGTGAAGATGAGCAGTGATTCGTGATTTTGGTAGTTTTACCAGAAGGGGGTTGTTGGCGGACCTTGAGCGCCCTGTGGAAATGTGGTTGGGACAAATCGCAGAGAGAGCAGGGGGGCAAGGCTGGAGAGGAGTCGGTAGAAGACAGAAAGACCACCGACCAACCTGCGGTGATTGAGTGAGAGGCCCAAAGACTCAGCTTCATTGCGGGAGATGCCAATGATCTTAAAAGCCCTGGTTTCGACAGCGTGAAGTCGAGAAAGGTGGGAGGCAGGAGCACCAGCCCAGAGGGGAGAGCAGTACTCCATCAGGCTACGGACAAAAGCTTTGTAAGTGGTCAGGAGCTCAAGAGGGCCGAGGAAGGACTTTGCACGACGGAGGATTCCCAGTCGGCGACTGGCTTTGAGGCAAGGTTGGAAATGTGACTTTCCCAGGAAAGGTCATGGCAGATAGTGAGACCCAGAAGCTTGAAAGAAAAGACTTCTTCCAGAGGATTGTTGAGAAAGTGGATGGGGGGTTTTGTAAACGGTCCTTTCGAAGAGACATAGTGAGAGTGTGAGATTTGTCTGGATTGAAAGACATGTTCCACGTGTTGGACCAGTTTGTGATTTTATCCAGATCTGCAGTGAGCGAAGAAGCTGCTGCTTGCCGGTCTGAGGGATGACAGATGGTACGGCAGAGGGTTGAGTCATCGGCAAAGAGAAATAGAGGATTTTCCAGAGAGTCCGAGAGATCATTGATGAAAACCAGAAAAAGAACAGGGCCCAGAACGCTACCTTGAGGAACTCCAGCCTGCACAGGAAGAGGGGATGAAAGAACTCCATTTAGGGCCACACGTTGACTGCGACAGGAGAGGAAGTCTGCGAGCCATGAGTGGAGATGGCCTTGAATACCATGGGCAGAGAGTTTGGTGAGTAGGGCAGGGTGCCAGACTGTGTCAAAAGCACGTGATATGTCCAGGGATACGGCTCGGATTTCCTGTCTGGCATTGAGGACCTCCATCCATTGATGGGAGAGCAGTAGCAGCATATCTAGGGTAGAGTGACCTGGTCTGAAACCAAATTGATGATTGGAAATCAAGCCATTGGAGAAGAGGAAGGATTTCATGTCTGAAGCGATGATGGATTCCATAACCTTGCTGATGATTGGGAGAAGGCTGATTGGTCTATAGTTACAGGGATCTGTTTTTGCACCTTTTTTATGCAGGGCAGTGATGTTAGCAGATTTCCAAGCAGATGGCAGATGACCTTGGGAAAATGAGAGGGTGAATAGAACAGAGAGAGGGTGAGCAAGAGCAGAAGAGCAGGCTTGAAAGTCCCTGTCGTGTCCATCTTGTTTACCACGTGGACCCCACCCCATCCCTCTCCTTTCCACAGATCTACTCATGTCTCTGTTCCCCACTGTTCTTTTTCCTACCCTCTCCTGCACCTCTTGTCTCCTGCTCCCCTTGTTGTATGTTCTGTGTGTCAGCCCTCATACGAGCCTCGACAATGTCTGCAAAAAAATGGGTCGAAAAAGGTCTATAGGTCTGAAAAGCGTTGAAAGGGTCGAAGACAGTATATTCGTCTCAAAAGGTTTTTTTTTTTTTTTTTTTTTTTTTTTTTTTTTTTTTTTTTGTATACCTTGGTCGAGGCTCGTATGAGAGCTAACACACAACTCACAGCAAGGAGGCATGAGACAAGAGGGGCGGGAGTGGAAGGGACAAATCATTGGGGAACAGACACAGGTGAACTGTGGAAGGGAGAGGGATGGGGATGGGACGGGGAACATGGCGAGGAGAAGATGGACATTACAGGGACTTTCAGGAAGGAAAGCAGGAGAATTGAAGGAAGTGGGCTTGGGTGGATTATCGGGGGTAGAAAAGATGGAGGATTTGGATGGGGGAAGATAAGAGGTGGTGGTGAACAGCTGTTTTGAAAGCCTGGAGGGAAGAATGGGAAAGAATAGAGTGAGGAAGTTTATTCCAAAGGCGGGCAAAAGAGGAATGAAAGAGTGAAGATGAGCAGTGATTCGTGATTTTGGTAGTTTTACCAGAAGGGGGTTGTTGGCAGACCTTGAGCGCCCTGTGGAAATGCGGTGGGGCCAAATCGCAGAGAGAGCAGGGGGGCAAGGCTGGAGAGGAGTCGGTAGAAGACAGAAAGACCACCGACCAACCTGCGGTGATTGAGTGAGAGGCCCAAAGACTCAGCTTCATTGCGGGAGATGCCAATGATCTTAAAAGCCCTGGTTTCGACAGCGTGAAGTCGAGAAAGGTGGGAGGCAGGAGCACCAGCCCAGAGGGGAGAGCAGTACTCCATCAGGCTACGGACAAAAGCTTTGTAAGTGGTCAGGAGCTCAAGAGGGCCGAGGAAGGACTTTGCACGACGGAGGATTCCCAGTCGGCGACTGGCTTTTGAGGCAAGGTTGGAAATGTGACTTTCCCAGGAAAGGTCATGGCAGATAGTGAGACCCAGAAGCTTGAAAGAAAAGACTTCTTCCAGAGGATTGTTGAGAAAGTGGATGGGGGGGTTTTGTAAACGGTCCTTTCGAAGAGACATAGTGAGAGTGTGAGATTTGTCTGGATTGAAAGACATGTTCCACGTGTTGGACCAGTTTGTGATTTTATCCAGATCTGCAGTGAGCGAAGAAGCTGCTGCTTGCCGGTCTGAGGGATGACAGATGGTACGGCAGAGGGTGGAGTCATCGGCAAAGAGAAATAGAGGATTTTCCAGAGAGTCCGAGAGATCATTGATGAAAACCAGAAAAAGAACAGGGCCCATGCGTATTGTGCGTATTAAATGCGTATTCTAAATGCGTATTAAATTGTCTCAGGGGTGTAAAGGGTCTAATGGGGTCTGCAGGTCGTACAGTGTTTAAAGGAGTGAAGCTGCAGTGAAGAAATTACTTCATGTTCGTGAATAAATGAACTCTGGAGTGCAACATGGCAATAATTGGCCAAATGGCCTCCTAATGACTGTTAAAACTGCCCATTTCGGTGCATCGTGGTGAAAAATCTGATCGTAGAAAGTTTTGTCATGAATTAACTTTGGGAGTTCAAAGCAGTGAGGTCACAAACAAAAAACATTTTGGTTTCATCTCGAGAGATGGCCAACCTATTTTCCTGTTGCAGACTTTTCTTCTTCTTCCCAGGGAGGTGGCGGCACTAGTTTTTTCTTCCATCGACCAGTTCACAGTGAGATCTCTCGGTAAAGCCTTGGCTGAAAGAACAATGCTCAATCACATCTCGTTAAAGGTTACAGGAAAGCTCTCCGAGGAACGTCCAAAAAGTCCTCTTTCAGCTCTTTTTTATACGTAACAACAAAGGTCGTGACATAACATCTCTGGAAACACCCCCAACCCCCTGTAAGTGTGAAACTCAATAATGGTTGGACACACAGCCATCCCTACCAAACTCCAAACCCCTTCAGATAAGACATCGTTAAGAGGTCGGAGATGTCGATAATATTGTAAGAAATGAAATATATCTCACCTGTGATTTGAACATTTATGTGATAGTGACCAGAAATCATTTAAATATCAAAAAAGAATAATGGTTGCCAAGGTTACCAGTTCTACCCACTCCGATATCTCGTCACTGAATTTCTACACTGAATTTCCATTTCTACCAATAATTCACACTCCAAAAACTTCTCATTTGAGGTGAGACATCTCCGATTAAATTAATCAAATCACTATGACAACCTGGTTCATTTAAATGACACAATGCAGGTATAATTTGAGGTGTATATTTGGTGAAGTTAGCTGAGATGGCAACCTTTTTTTTCGGCAAACTCTCTTTTCACCCTTGAGAGTTACATCTTTAGATGAGCAGTAAAATTACCTTTAAATCGATGTATGGATTGTATTTGTACTATGTTCGGTTTTTGAATGATTCACGGATTTGAGAGGTCACCTGACTCCACCGATTTTACCGATCATGCTAAGGTCTTAATTGACAGTTATTTTCACATTTGATTCTATATTCTCACGATTGAGGTTACCACCTCACCAAATATATTGGTATTCGGGTTGAAATCCGAAAGAAAATGGCCTTTTTTTGAAGCGTTGCACGTATGGTTGGACAGTTGCTGAGATGGCGACAGGTGGCAGCTCGGGTGTTTATAATTTATTAATTGTGAGAAAATGACTGTTTAGAACCCCTATTCAGGTGCACCTTGGTAAATAATGTGATCCTATAAAGTTTTGTGGTGATTAACCTGAGGAGCTCAGAGGAGTAGTGTCACAAACAAACAAACAAGAACACGTCGTGCAGAGCACGATACTTGCAGAATCCGGAAAACAAATTTGACCTTAAAAATAATTGGTGGTTGAATTCAATGACCAAATACGCAACTCCTCTTCAAATTTCAAGTGAATTGGATGAAAATTGAAGATTTCAGAAATACCACCTGAGTTGTTGACCTTTGGGTCTATGTTGAACTTTGTGTCTATGTTGACCTCAAAATACTTGTCTGGTTTAATTAATTGACCTGAACTGTGTCTCTGTCTCTGTTTCTGTCTCTCTCTCTCTGATTGATGAAGTGTCAGGCACTCTATTGTGTGTGATGAAACCGGCTGCGAAGCCAGAAGAACGTTGCCTGAGACCGGGTCTGCTCTCGCTTTTTTACTCAAATTCGTGGAGTCGATCTCGTTTTTAACTTTTGGTTGGAAGCGCCTTCTTCTTCTTTAAAATTGTGTCAACCAACCAAACCACCCCAATCTGAAGCATATATCTTAACTAATAAAAAGGTGTGTGTGTGTGTGTGTGTGTGTGTGTGTGTGTGTGTGTGTGTGTGTGTGTGTGTGTGTGTGTGTGTGTGTGTGTGTGTGTGTGTGTGTGTGTGTGTGTTTGTGTGTCGGTGATTGGTATCTCGATAATGTAAATTCACCTTTCCCTCGTGCTCTGTTCGCGCGTTTTTGGAGTCGTGCTGAAATGAATGTGGGAGAAATGCCTTCGGAGTATAAGGCTTTATTTCACTCGATTGAAGCCGTCTCTACAAACACAAAAGGAATACATGTGCAGTCAATCACCACAAAGTATAACAACAATTAGCCAGCATAAACACGGAGTCCGGTACACTCTTAATTCTCACCATTCAAGGAGCACCAAGTGAACCACCGCAGTTAATGACAATGCCCCAGGGACAATCCCACCGACCGCGCGGCATCTCGGTTTTATCTGTCTCGTGTGCGAGCCACGAGTCACGTGATCACGCGTCATTTCATCTTTCATTTCATCACATTCTCCCCATCTTTAATATGTAACTAGAGGTTCAGCTAACGCACCATGATTACTTCGAAGCGATAGGAGCATACATTTCAAGCAGTGAGAACTATTTAAACCACAGAAGCATACATTTCAAGCAGTGAGAATTATTTAGAGTTATAGAAGCGTAGTAAAGTGTTATCAAGGGTTGCAGATAATCCCCTTTACAGATCGAGTCGTCGAGGGGGTTTTATCCGTCAATCTCTCCGGGAGTAAATGGTGGTTTCACTTGAGGGAGGTTTCCGGTCCCTTTGAGGATCCTCGATTCGTGCCGGGGATGACTCCTCGATCGCTCTCAGGTGGAATGCGGTGGCTTCGTCTACCCCGACGCCACCATTCTCGGGTGAGGAAGCTCCTGAGGGAGAAACACCTGGGGAGGGAATGTCAGAGGGAGGAGTACCAGAGGGAGAAGTACCCGCGGGAGGAGTACCTGAGGGAGGAGTACCCGTGGGAGCCAGATAGCGAACCGATACAGTGGTCTCCCTGCCATCAGGAAGTCTAACATGAGCATATTCAGGATTAGCATCGATGAGTTCGACCTTCTCCACCATTGGTTCATACTTGCGTTGTTGTACCGGGCGCTTCAGGAACACTGTACCCGGATAGGTTAGCGAGTTGGGCACCGATTGACCGCTGGTATATCGTCGTTGGTGAGTAAACATTCGTTCATGCGGAGTAGCATTGATGGACATAGAGAGCAAAGAGCGTATGGAATTCAGGGCATCGGGAAGGGTGACCTCCCACCGCTCAGGCCCCAGCCCTCTTGATTTCAGCACCAGGGTTACGGCTTTCCAAATGACTCCATTATACCGTTCCACCTGCCCATTACCCTGTGGGTTGTAACCCGTCGTTCGACTAGTTGCTATGCCGTGTCCATATAGGAACTGTTTGAGCTCGGCCGACATGAAACATGGCCCTCTGTCAGAATGTATGTACGAAGGTTTCCCAAACATGGCAAAGAGGTCAGAGAGACATTTCACGACAGTGCCCGAGGTCATATCCGAGCACGGGAATGCAAACGGGAACCTTGAGTATTCGTCGTCAACAGTCAGTATCTATCTGTTGTCTGTCTCAGTCGGCAAGGGCCCTTTGAAGTCGATATTTAGTCTCTCAAAGGGTGAAGTGGCCTTGATCAACCTGCCAGGAGTGGCACCATAGAATCTGGGTTTTAGTTCAGCACAAACAGGGCAAGAAACACTCACTTGTTTAATATCTTCGATAGAATAGGGAAGGTTTTGTCTACGCACAAAGTGTGCCAGTATGGTTACCCCTGGGTGGCACAGAGACACATGAAGGTCTTGCAAAGCCGGACCTGATGTCGCCAAACAGTAGACCCGAGAGAAGGTGTCCGCAGCAGGGTTTTCCTTCCCGGGCCGATAAACAATGTCGTAACTATAACAAGATAGATCTATCCACCATCGCATTATTTTTTCATTCTTAATTTTCCCATTATTTTTCCCATCAAACATGAAGGCAACGGATCGCTGGTCCGTGACGAGCGTGAAGTGGTGGCCCAGTAAATAATATCTCCATTTACGTAGGGCTTCGACGATAGCGTGTGCTTCCTTCTCTATCGCTGAGTGTCTCTGCTCGCTTCCAGAGAGAGTTCTCAAGAAGAACGCGACGGGTCGGCCGGACTGATTGAGCGTCGCTGCGATCGCGTGATCGGAAGCATCCGTTTCCACCACAATCAGCATCGTGCTATCGATCGATAATACCACGGAATTGGTAATATCATCTTTGAGGCTGTGGAAAGCTTTTACAACAGCGGCACCTAGCGGGAAGCTTTTGCAATGCACAAGGGGATGTATTTTCTCAGAATATTGGGGAATCCATCTAACGTAGCACGCGAACATCCCAATCACCTGGCGTAATAGCTGCAGGTCATGAGGTGGGGGTAGCTCAGGGAGCGGGTGCAAACATTCAGGATCAGGCTTAATCGTGCTGTCGGCTATTGTGTAGCCGAGAAGATCAATTGACTTTGCCGAGAATACGCATTTGTCGTAGTTGAGTGTCAGATTATATTTTCCAGCAATGCTCAAGAATCTCTCCAGATTCGCATCATGTTCCCCCTGATCCTTACCGCACACCGTGACATTGTCCACGTAAACAAAAGTGTCTTTGAGGTTTTCATCCGAGATGATGTCATCCATGACTCGTTGGAAGCAAGCTACTCCATTAGTGACACCGAACGGGATCCTCTTAAATTGATAGTCGCCTACCTGCCTCAAACGCGGTGTAAGGTTTGTCTTCCTCTCGAATGGGAATTTGATGATAGGCGCTTCGCAAATCGATGGTGCTGAATATTTTGTAGTTGGCCACGCGTTCGACCATCTCGTCTATGCATGGCAATGGGTAGGCATCGAGGTGGGTGAAGCGATTGACCGTTTGAGAGTAATCGACAACCATTCGTTTCTTATGGTTCTGGTTGGTGGTCACCAATACCTGCGCGCGCCATGGCGAATCGCTTGGTTCTATAATACCCTCTTCCAGTAATCGCTTAGTCTCAGAAGCGATGAAGTTCATATCGGCATCGCGATTTGATCGCTATCGGTTTGCACTCCGGCGACAAGTTAGCAAACAGCAGGGGGGACGATACCTCCGCGGTGGTCAGAGCATTTAGAACTAGACGAGGTTTGTTTCCTCCAAAGGGTATTTCGACACTCGTGTGCTGCTTGAAGACATTATGACCCAAAATTACATCTGCGCATAAATCACGAAGCACCAGTACCCTTACATCCCGATACGTGTAGTCTTTTATGTCCAGCTCGACATTACAGTACCCTCGTACGCTGGACTGCAGTGATGCTGAGGCCATGCATACCATATTATCTGTCGGGTAGATCTTCCATTTTCTGTCTCTCGCTAGTGAGCTGTTGACGAAACTTTCAGAGCTACCGGTATCGATCAGCGCCTCGGCCATATGCCCGTTAATTCGTACGTTGATAACTTTGGATAGATTTCCCGGTGAAGCTGCTGTTACTTTCTTTTGAGAGTAGAGGGCAGCAGAAGTGGGTTTATTTCTTCTCAGAGTAGATTTGCATACCCTGGCATAATGCCCTTAGTCGGGTGAATATACTGGTTCTGGCTCACTTTTCCCCATGTAAATGAATGGGGGATTTTCAGCGATTCATATTTTTTTTCCTAAAAAATAAACCCCCTTTTTATCCCAAGGTATATTTATTTGTCTCCCCTTTTAACCTGGGGACACTTTTTTTTTTCAAATAACCCATGCAATAAGATAAAGATTTGTTCAAGTAGTAAAGTGGTAATGTGATTTGTTAAAGGTGATTCTAAAGAAATATCTGTAACGTCTAAGCCTCGGGACACTCTTTTTCAAATAACCAATGCATATTGTTTAGCTCACTCATTGAACCTATAAAGATTTGTTCATTCTCAAATTCCTTCAATAGTTTAATTTTCTTTGCACAATAATCCCCATCTAAAATATTTAAAAACAAAACATTTGAATCTTTATATTTTTTAAGATACCCCTTTTGTGGCATTACGAAATGATAAACTTCTCTTAATGCTCTTGTTTGACCACCTCCTGAGCCACAGGTTATTTTTGTTAAGCCACGCCCACTTTCCTCTAAGCCCCGCCCACCCCACGATGAAATTTTATAAGCCCCGCCCACTTTTCTTTAAGCCCCGCCCACTTTTGCTAAGCCCAGCCCACTTTTCATGAGGTATTTTTATAAGCCACGCCCACTTTTCCTAAGCGCCGCCCACTTTTGCTAGGCCCCACCTACTCTTACATCATTTCCAGTTCATCTCTGACTCACAAAGAAATCACTAGAAAATTACAGCATGTTATGGTTTTGAAAAATTTCCCAACGAAGGCTTGCCTGGGCTTGCCCAGGGAATTTCCAAAGGAAACCACACCCACCAGTCTTTCCCTATAAAAGCCTCAAGCCCAGGCTCCATTTTAAACATTTTTTTTTGCTGGCCATGGTGTGCTGTGTGCTTGCCTGGAACTCTCCGACTTGTATGGAACTAAACCTTCAAGTTGATGAACTGGATTCAAACCTCTTATGCATTGAGGTAAGATTTTATTTTCCTATTTTTAGTTCCTTTTAAACATCGACTCGTTTAAGCATTAAATAACTTAATTAATACATTATTATTTCCTCTCACAGGAAATTGTATCTGAAATGCAATATGAAAATACCGATTTTGCCACAACTTGGGGCGAAATTGTTGGCTTGATTGAAGACCTTGTGAGCGACCAAGACCCACAGAATGAGCAAGACCTTGAGTGGGATGACTTTGGGGTTCCTTGGAACTCTCCGACTTGTATGGAACTAAACCTTCTAGTTGATGAACTGGATTCAAACCTCTTATCCATTGAGGTAAGATTTTATTTTCCTATTTTTCGTTCCTTTTAAACATCGACTCGTTTAATAATTAAATAACTTAATTAATACATTATTATTTTTCTCTCACAGGAAATTGTATCTGAAATACGAAATGAAAATACTGCTTTTGCTACAACTTGGAGCGAAATTGTTGGCTTGGTTGAAGACCTTATGAGCGACCAAGACCCACAGAACGAGTTCGCCCTTGATGATCCAACCAAAGAGTTATACCTTGGAGACCAGCAAAGTCCTGAAAAAGTGTTTTGCAACAATAGTACTCATTGTGAGTTATCAAGACAATACCCCCTGAACAAGTTATACCTTGATGAGCCAGAATACAAGTTTTACCTTGGAGACTCACAATTTTCAGACATTTTGAAAAATGGAGTTTTCCTTGATGATCCACAGTTATACTATGTGAGATCTATCACTGAAACCCCAAAAAATTGGAAAAATGGAGATTTCCTTGATGATCCACAGTTATACTATGTGAGATCTATCACCGAAACCCATCAAAATTGGAAAAATGGAGATTTCCTTGATGATCCACAGTTATACTATGTGAGATCTATCACTGAAATCCATCAAAATTGGAAAAATGGAGATTTCCTTGATGATCCACAATTATACTATGTGAGATCTATCACTGAAACCCATAAAAATTGGAAAAATGGAGATTTCCTTGATGATCCACAGTTATACTATGTGAGATCTATCACCGAAACCCATCAAAATTGGAAAAATGGAGATTTCCTTGATGATCCACAGTTATACTATGTGAGATCTATCACTGAAACCCATCAAAATTGGACAAATGGAGATTTCCTTGATGATCGACAGTTATACTATGTGAGATCTATCACTGAAACCCACTATATTTCTGGAAATTGTGATTCTACCTTGGAGTCTTGGATAGATGGTTATATTTTTGGAGACTTGAAATGTGGGTTCTGGCTTGATAACTCACAATGTGATACATATCTTGGAAACTCAACAGGAATGTGGTTATACCTTGGAGACTTGGAAAGTTGGGTTTATTTTGGAGACTTGAAATGCTACCACTCTTTGGGATCTAAACCTATCAAGAAAGTTCTTACTCCCTCTTTCTACGTCATCAAACCTGAAAGCCTTAAAAGACAGAATTGGAAGAAGAGAAAAAAACATAAAAAATATACATTGTTTGTTCTGTGAAGAAAGTGCAGGCTGACTCCCCCTTTCTATGTCATCAAACCTGAAGGCATTAAAAGACAGAATTGGAAGAAGAGAAAAAAAAAAAAAACGTTATATATATATATATATATATATATATATATATATATATATATATATATATATATATATATATATATATATGTGGAAATCTCATTTTGAAAAAGACATTGTGTTGTGCGAGGATTGAGTTGGGGTTGAGATTTTGAATGTGAGGGTTGGGGTTGAGATTTTGAATGTGAGGGTTGGGATACACACACACACACACACACACACACACACACACACACACACACACACACACACACACACCCACACACACACACATACATACATACATACATATACACACATACACACACACACACATACACATACACACACACACACACACACACACACACACACACACACACATCAACAAACAAAGTTAAGCCTTGACTATTCAGTTGAGGATTCTGTGTTTGGGGTTCACAGATCGAAGAACGTCCACCCCTTGACACACATTATATACTGTTATACACCTCGGACTTGGCCCTCGAGTGTCCACAACGGTGTATAGTAGGAGGGAGTGAAGGGACAACCCATTGCTCCCATGGGTATTATCTGCTTAGTTTTGTCTTTTGTAATGCCTGTGAATAAAATGAACCTAAAATCTCTTCCCCTTCCAAATCATATATCTTATAAGTCCAAGGAACCGTATCTATTACATCAACAATTTTAAAAAGTTCGTTCGTCCATCGTTTAGTATAACCCTTTTCAAAATGAGATTTCCACCTATATATTATTACGATATCACCAACTTTGAACTGAAGTTTTCTGACATTAATCACTTTTTCATATTTTAATTTTGTAAATGTTTCTGATGGTTTCATATTTGTTGATGTGTGAATCGTGTCATTATACTTATCCACAATATCCTGAATAAAAGATGACCATTGTTGTGAACCGAGTTGTGTGAATTTTTTATATAGTCTCTCTTTTAAGGTACGATTAAAACGTTCAACAATAACTGCCTTCCCTTCATTAAAGGTACTGTATAATGTAATACCGTTATTTTTTAGAAAATTCATAAATGTCTTGTTTTAAAACTCTCTACCCTCATCAGTCCACAATTTTTTAGGTTTTCTCTTACTTTTATTAAATATCTGTTGAAAGGCGAACATAAGAGTATTTCCTGTTTTGTTTTTTAAAGGGACAACCCATGAGTATCTACTCCTCAAATCAATAATGGTTAAAGCATACTTGTACCCCTTATCATTAATGAGTTCAATCAAATCAGCGGACCAGATATAATCAACTTCCTTGGAATAAACTTTCCTTCTACGAAACTTTGTGAATATTGGTTTATGTAATTCATCAGCTAATTGCTCTTCAGTCTTAATGACATCATTAGAGCCTATAAGTTTTTTTTGAATTTCCAAGTCCAAGTTTCAATTTAGCACTGATAATCTTCTTCACAATGAAACGATCAACTTTTTCTCTCAATGTTGGATTTTGTATCAGAGACAAATTATACAACATTTCTCTATAGGCTTCATGCTTTTCTTCCAAAGTTGTGGTATTCCCATAATCAATATCGTGTCTTATGCACACTTCATCAACTCTATTGATGGGTTTACTCCATGATTTAGGATTGTCTGCCTCATCTAATCTTTTATCCAAGTTTGTGCCTGGACCACAGAAAGAATACCCTGGAAGATGTAATTCCCCTGGTATTCCAGTAGTTGTAAATTTACTTCCTGATAAAAACTTTTGTATATCTCCTCCTAGTTTGTGTTTGGAGATAAATTGATTTTTTTGTGAACCACACACCGAACATATACCTTTTTGTATAACCCTGTTATTTTTACTTTTAATATATGAAATATTTTTAGTATGTTTTCTTTTTACATTTGAGACAATAATTCATTTATTTATGCGAAAAATTCCTGCAGAGTGCAAAAACCTTTTTAGTTTCCAACATGCACATTTGAATCTTAATTTTTAAAACATAAAGAATCCTTAGAAATGCCTTCACTCTCTCCTCCATTTATTTAAGAAAAAAAATGAAAAACTTGAATTAAAATGAATATCTTGTCGATGACAATAGTCTTGTAGAAAATATTTCAAATAGACTTGTCAATTCTTTGTTTTCCTCCTCGGTGGGTTGAGTTATTTTCTGTAATACCACCAATCTTTTTTTAATCTCACTGGTTTCCATATTTTGATGTTTATTTTGTCTCGCTCTTTCCTCCCTCTCCTCCTCCCTCTCCTCCGTCTCCTTCTCCCTCTCCCTCTCCTCCCTCTCCTTCTCTCTCTTCTCCCTATCCTCCTTCTCTCTCTTATCTTTTTCCTCCTTCTCTTTCTTCTCCCTCTCCTCCTTCTCTCTCTTCTCCTTTTCCTCCTCTTCCCTCTCTTCTTCAACTCCTACCTCATCCCTTATTATCCTTGAATCGCTTACACCCCATGAAAATATCCTACATATATTCATCAGGATTTCTTGTTATTCCTGAATCCAATATATTTTTTTTACAACAGGAAACCAATAAAATTTCTTTTGAATTTCGAAAAGAGCCTTACCTTTTCTTAACTTTATATTTTTTTCATTATTTAACATTCTAATTAAATCTAAAGTTGTCGGTTTATCAACATCAGCATAATGCCAATCTTTTATTGAAAATACCTCATTCTTAAGTTGTAGAACATATTTATTAAAATACCGAATACCCTTTTCTTGAAGGTATGCTTGTACACAGAAATGATAATTTTCTTGAAGCCTTCTTGCTGTCATTTATGTATTAGAAATATATGTTAGAATAATATCATGGCACGAAACACCTCCCCATCTTCCCATAGTTAAATCATTTTGTATTTCCTTACTTATTATATATAATCCTGTTTTTTTTCTATTTTCATGATATAAACAAGGGCAAAACCATCATTATATTTACCCTTATTAAATTCTTTTATTTGTTGTTTACTAATCGTGGCCCCACAAAACTCATTCTCGATACCAAGTGGATAATATTCTTCCTTAGGAGACTGATTTAATTGTTCCAAGTCTTCGAGGTCAATTTTAAATGACCAATTATACCCTAAATCATTCATATCATACCCCCATTGTTCTATTCTCATACAAACGATACGCCCTTCTTTATAAAAATTTATTTTAATTCGATATTTTTTATAATATTTCGAAAATTCGAAATATTTTATAATATTCGAAAAAATAAATATTTTAATAATATCAACACTTCTGTATCTTTGGAAAACACGGCCGTTTTATTTAAGGATATATATTGTGATAAATCGCTTAATCTCACCAAGTCATTCGCGTCAGTCGGGCTTGGTTAATTTTTTAATTTATCAGCATTTTTCATGTTAATATTTTTGGTTATATTATATTTATGTCGTTCAGCCTGTGCCTTTGTGTAATAATTTGATAAATCAATATCCAGTTCTTGGGATACACCAAAGATAGAACCATCTTTACCAACATAAGTCATTTATATTAGATTAAAAATAATATCATAAAAATTTTTATTTTTGTTGAGTTGAAATAACACATATAGACATAATTGACCACAACACTTGGAATTTAATTCTTGGACTTGAAATGTTTGATAAACGCCATTCTGTAAGAATTTTATGACTTCAACAGGTGGTGGAAGACCAAAACTATCAAAATAATATTTGTCTTGACTATTAAAAATACAAACCCAATGAGAACCATTCCCATTATTATCTTCTAAGTTCATAATAATATTCTTTGTATGTTTCAGCATATTTGTTAATTAATCTCTCATACAAATAACCACATTATGAATTTTTAATTTCTTACAATATTTGACAAGTTGTAAATTTGATGTTGTATTCTTTCCAAATTCTTTAAACCACTCATCAATGCTCATTTATTTATTAGGAAGATATAATCCAATACCTCTTTTCGTTAATTTTACACCTGCTTGTGCTATAGAAGAAAGCATATCTCCAACTAACAATCTCGCTTTATCAGGCAGACCATCAAGTTTTTCAGCAAAATATACAATTACACCACTTCCACTAATTTGTTTCTCCAACTCTTTATGATGTCTTTCCAATTCTTTTTGAGCCTGGAGTTGAGCCTTCCTTTCGTTGGCAGTTTTCACCGCTGTTGAAATACCACCCGTCAATGCTCCAACCGCACTTAAACCAGCAAATAGAGGAATTAGAAATGGGAGAAATCCTCCACTAGTCTCTCTTATTGAATATTTTTTCAACATTGGTTTTGTCATTTTAATTTTAAGTGAGCCAGTGTCATTCAAGATTTTAACCTGTTCTCTTGTGAGCAAAACATCAATTCTTACTGCTCCTTTTCTCTGAATTGTATTAACGTTAATCGTACAAGGCTTTTGATTTTGAACACAAGATGATAGTTTATGAAGATTGATTTGATTAACATATACCCCACTTGGTACTTTGCCACTCATTTATTTAACAAAAAATTATGTGAGACTAATCATCACACCATTATCTGTATTAATCTGCAATTCTGTTTCTTCCAAAAGCAAACAATATGTATCAACTTCTTCACTCTCTCCTCTTTCAATGTATAGGGAAGTATCCACTCGATTAGACTTTATAGTTTCCTTTTGAGTGCTCAGGTCAAACGCATAGATTGTATACAAACTTTTAAATGCTGTCATATCCAAAATAGGTTCTTTATTTCCATTACTTTCACAAACCTTTTGGTAAGACTTGTATGCTTCAGCAAAATCATTTTTTTCCCAATTAATTTCCAATCTATCTCGTGGATAAAATGTTCCATCTGGAGAAACGCGAAGTTGTTTCACCTTGGCAGTATCACTCAATGCATTATTCTTATCAGTCGCAGTATCACCATCTGGCTTTTTAAAAATGATCCACAGATATCGTGGCTTTCCTTCCAGAACACCCAAATTCCACGTGTAAGTGGTTTGGTTGAGTTTAACGTGTTGACATCTTCTTTTGAGGTATGATGCACTGAGTGGTTTCTTTGAGTTAAGTCTTCTATTCAACATCTCTTCTGTTTTAAGATTAGGAGTATATTCACTGATATACCAACTCATTTCCTCAATTACAAATTTATTCTGATCACCAAAAGCACTACCAACACCAAAAAGCAATCTATTTTCATTATCATTCCTTTGTCATTGAAATCTAATTTTAAGACCATACAGAACTTTATCATGATCACAAAATCCAAATATACCTTTAAGAGGAACTGCCACAGTAAAACTATTTACTGTTTTTGTATCATCATTATACATTCCTTTCCTTTGAGTATATCCAGGGTCTGTGTTTGTTCCCGTTGACATATCAGGAATAAAACCTTCGACAGACCCCTTTCCCATTCTATCACTGAATGTATAGAGTGTAAATTTCATCATTTCAGATACAGCAGAGACATAATCAACTGCTTCAACTTCTTGTGTTCCAATATAAAAACGCACACAATCAAACATTTTCCAGAAGAAATCATTTACGAGTGTAGCGTTTGTGTTATTCCCAGCCTTAGTGAATTTAAATTTACACAACAAGAAACTTTCGGATAGATTCAAATAGGTTTGTTGATTATTTATTTCAAAACTTTTTGTACCATTCGTATTCCAGTCTGTTCCAGTTATTGCATTTACCTTGAAGTAATCTTCTTTTTTAGTGGAGTTTGAGATAATAATAGTATCATCCAAATCATAGATACTATCAATTGCTTCCATTCTTGTATTTATTTAGGAAAAAAGATGTTAAAACTTTTGAAACCCTGATCCAAGTATTCGAATTATTTTCTGTCGTTCTTGGGGGGACAACTGAGTTTTGCCTTTCTTAATTTCTTTTATTGCTTGTAATTTATGAGATTCCTTCTGGGCATCTTTTATGCTCTTTACAACACCTGCTACATTTCCCACAGCAGAAGCAGTTGAACCAATTAGATCTTTATGTTTAAGAATAGTTGAACCAATACCCATTGGAGTATCAATTATCCCATCTCCTCTAAATTGATGTCCAACACCCCTTTGTCTCTTAGGTTTATAGTATCCTCCACCAAGATACATACCTTCACCCTTGTAGTATGGGGAAAGGAACATCCCATCCCCTGTAACTATTTTATATTTTCCCAACTCGTGTTTCCTCACAATAACCATCGTATTTATTTATTGGAAAACTTCATGTAGGTGAATTCTGATGGATATAACTTCTCCATTAAAAGAAATCATACGATTATCTTGGTCGGTTATCCTAAAATTTACTCTGTGTATGGTTTTTCCTGACACAGGGAGATAAAGCAAATTTTTGGGTTCCATATTGAATTTATAACCAATTGGGGTTGAGTATGCGCTGAATGAAAATATTGTATTTGTTTTTATTCCATCATTATAAGCACCATCAATCAAATCACAGTGAATTTACACCGAATTTATTCCTCAGGATATTTGAATGACATTATCACTGTAAACATCCCATTAGTTTCAATCTTTTTTGAGGAGAAACCCAATAACTCTCTAAATGAATTATCAATTGTGAAATCAACCTTGTAGTTATTTTTAACTTTCATCGTTGATTTTGAAGAATGTTTTTGAATGTCTAGAACAATATTTTTGGTTCATCACCCTGTTCTTTCATAAGACGAGCAATTTCGGAAGATATTTGAGAAATCTCATATGCTCCGGGTGAGACTTATCGTTTTGTATCCACGACCGGGATTATAACTAAACTTGTCATTTTTATCAGTTATATTAAATAAGGTGTTATAAGTTTCCATGGACAATAAAGATGCCTCATATTCTTTTGTTGGGTCAAGTTGTAGTGGGTATGGGAATGAAGATGTGTGGTCGCTTGTTGTGAAATTAAAACACAGGATTGTGCTTCTCATCTTATTTAATATGAGATAAAATGTCTTTATATTGAGATTTATTAATTATTTTCATGTTCATCAACTGGTCTAAAATGGCTGATGCTTCATTAAAACAATTGTTATTTCCAGCCTTCTTACTACCGAACAACAATAACAGTCTATTAACTAATTGCGATGGGTCATTTGGAAGAAAACTAATACCTGAACCAAGGATACTTAAAGCCTGAATAATGTGTTTCTCCTTCTCATTTTTCCTACTTTTACTAGAAATACTAACCCTATAATTTAGAGTGTTCAGCAGATCAATATATACTCTATCATCATTATTTTTCATATCCAATGGTTTATCAATATACTTTGATTCATCCCTCACAGTTGAACCTTGTCTTCCATCTTTTGTGAGAAGAAACATTAATCTCGGAGTTAGTTTAACAGGGGGTTGAGCAAAACCCAAGAACCTTAATTCATCATTAAATATCAATACCTTTTCTTGAACAAGATGAAATATTGCTGGTTGTTCTGTTGGAATGAGTCCTGCTTTGGTTTTTGAATCTGCTGAATATTCATTGTTTTGAAGAGCATTCACAATATAATCAGGGGGTTGATTAATCTCTTCCAGTTGTTGAAATAAACCTTCATCATCATATTCTAATTCTCCTAAATGCTCTAATTCTTCCTCCGTCATTTGATTTGTTTGATCCTCCGTCAATCTTTTAACATTTGAAGTTTTTTAGGAGTATATTCTACTGTGGGAACTGTGGAAACATCTTTCATTTTTTCTTGGGAAGTTTTTAAAAGTGGTTTAAAAAAATTCTCTTGTTTTCTTTCAAATGCTTCTTCGCCCATTAGTTTCTGTCTGCGTTTCTTCTTTATGTCTTCCTGTTGTTTTACAACTTTTGAAACCAACTCTTGATGTTCCTTAAATCTTCTTGCTCTTTCTTTTGCATCCATTTACTTATTGGAAAATATCATTTAATGAATTGTAAAGATCAACAGGGAAATTTTCCTTTTCTTCATCATTCAAGGAGATGTGTTCAAATAAATCCTTTTCTCTAAATATTTCATGAAATACTTTATTAACATTCATGCGAGTTGTAATTTCTTCTTCACTAATACTTGCATCTCTGCTTTTCATACGTTTGCGTTGAGTTTCTTCATCAACATCAAAACCGAATGATAAAATCTTCACTCCGCTCAGATGTTTAATAATTTGTCTCGTTCCTTCTGGATTAGTTTCGTGGAAAACAGGTTATTTAATTTATTATTGGCTTTTTTAGAAACTCTATATTTTATCCTAAGTTCAGGTTTAATTTCAAGATAATCCATTATTTTATTTATGCAATATCTTGCGTTGATATTTCCCTGAAAATCACATCCATGAATAATATAAAACAACAATCCTTTGAACATTTCTCTAATACGTTCAGTTTCTTCCCTTGTAAGGAAAGGTGTGTTATCACCCTCATACTTTACATTCATTTCTCTAATCAATCTTGTAAAGTAATTCATTTTTGGTGTAAATCTAAAAGAATTATTTTCCTTTTTATATTTTTTATTATCATTAATTAGAAGATAATCACAGAATATACATTGTTTATAGGCTTTTGACTCTGTGTTTAATCCCCGTCTTTCACACGCAGGACAATTCTCAAATTTGTCATATGGAGAATCAGGAAAGTCTAGCATATTTATAAAGTAAAACTTTACTTAAACTGAAATTCATCTATACTTTCAGTTGTAAATTGACTCATATTTAATAATATTACCATCGATATCGATCTACTTTTTTTCATTACCAGATTCAACGACAACATTTTTTATATTAAAGGTAATTTTACAATGATCGTTAACTACAATTGAACGAAATGTCATTTCACCTGATATATTAACATCCTTTATTTCATCAGGATTTACATCTTTAGGGTTGTTGAAAAAAATACAAATTTCTCCTTGCATATTACAGGTGGTCTTATCTTTTCTTTCTAAAGCTTCATCCATAAGGTTTTTGTTTTTTGATACTTTTTCTTGTTTCATTGCTTTTTCTAGTTTTGAATGTATTACCAGAAGGAGAGGAGAAACTTTTGTTAGAGATACTTTAATTGATCTTCTACCAGGTATACTAAAAGCCCTTCCACTGAAGGAAATTGAAGAACTCATCATATCCACCATAATTGTTTTTATCCAATAGTTGTTATATTTATCTTTGTTCAATTTTACATCCTTGACATATTTCTCAGTATCTTTAACAAATGAAGAGATTGATTGAAACTTGTCTTTTGTGTCTTGAAACATTGTATTTATTAAGTGAAAAAGTTGGAGGATAAAATGGTTTTAAGCACAGATTCACCTGTAAAATAAACGAAATTTTCATCAAGAAAATTTTAGTTTAAGCAAAGATTTATTATATAAATATGGTGAATACAAAATACTGCGATGTTTGTAATCACGAATATAAACATTATAGAAAACACCTCCGAACCAACAAACACACATTTAATCTATTTCATAAAATATCTCCTCTTGAGTTGGAAAGAAAACATTGTGATATCTGTTCAAAGGATGTTTTGAGGAGAAGTTATAATAGTCATCTTCAATCACAAAAACACAAGAAAAATGAGTTTAAAGTAAAGGGAGACTATTATATTGAAAACACTGATGGGGCATTTAAAGGGCATATAAAAATAAGGGTTTTTCAATTTGGAGAACCCGGTCCATCATCAATAGCTGAATCAATTGAAATAGTGAAACCTGATGTTGAAAAAGTTATTAAAAAGACATTAAAAGAAATGAAAACTTTAAAGTTTTATATGGGAGTGAAAATGAATATGAAAAGACAAGATGAAGAACAAACTCCTTATATGAGAACAGATCTTCATTTTATAACATCATTTCAAGATTTTTTGAACAGTGGGGTTTATGAAGAACTATCAAAACAAGAGGAGGATGTTGATAATACAGTGGTAGGAAGTGGATTCAATATTTAAAAAAATCATCTTTTTAGATAGACACATTCTAAAATCAAACCCTCTTAAAGCTTCTTCTTATTTTGAATTACCAAAAGAAATAAAACTAAAGAAGGCAGTTGTTAATATAAAGAACAATGATAATAAATATTTTCTCTGGTCTGTTCTTGCTCACTTTCATCCGCCAAAATGTAATTCAGAAAGAGTAAAACAATATATGAAATATGAGAATACCTTGGACATTAAAGATTTTAAATTTCCAATGCCACTAACAGATATTCCTAAATTTGAGAAAAAGAATAATCTTTCTATTTATGTATATGGATTAACGGACACAAACAAAGTTCAAATATTAAAAATTTCAAACAACTATAAAAATGAAGAAACACACATTGGTCTTTTATATTTTAGTGTTGGAAAGAATTCACATTACACATACATCAATAATTTATCAAGATTAATCTCTTCTCAGGTATTCAGAGCAGCAAACAAAATATATCCTTGTAAGCGATGTCTTAATTCATTTCATACAAAAGAACGATTAGAACAACATTCAAAATATTGTAGTAATCATAAATCAGCTGTAATTACAATGCCGAAACCTGATGAAAAGATTTCTTTTGAAGATTATAATAAATCTATCATGCACCCATTTGTGATATACGCTGATTTTGAGTGTATCCTTAAAAAGATAAATAATACTTCTCCTAATCCAAAAGAATCGTATACAAATAAATATCAAAAACATATTCCTTGTGGTTTCTTTTATTATATCAAATCATCTGTTGGAGAAAAGTATAACAAACTTGAACATTATAGTGGAAAAAAAGCTTCACAAGAGTTTGTAAAACGATTAGAAAAGGATTGTATAAGACTCACTAAATTAATGAAAGAAACAAATGAACCGATGAAATTAACCAAAGAAGAAAAATTAGAATTTAGAAAGAACAATATCTGTCATATTTGTGAGGGGGAAATTAAGGAGTCAAAAGTTTGGGATCATTGTCATCTTAATGATAAATATAGAGGTCCCGCTCATTCCTGTTGTAATCTTAATTATAAATTACCTTCTTTTATTCCAGTCTTTCTTCACAACAGCGCCAACTATGATACACATCTATTTATAAATGAACTTTCAAAAACACCAGGGAATATTTCTGCCATAACAAACACAAGTCAAAAGTATATTTCATTTACAAAAATGATATTCACAAAACCTTTAACTCGTATTAGGTTTCTAGATTCTTACAAGTTTATGGAAACACCACAAGCCTACCTCGCATCAAATCAAAGCTCCACGGACTCTTTTCCAAATCTTAATTCATTCTTTCCAAAAGAGGAAATTCTCACTAAAGAGGAAATTCAGATTAAAGAGAGAATTCAAAGTAAAGAGGAAATTCGAATCAATGAGGAAATTAATGAAGAAATTCTAACTGGAGATGAAATTCTAATTATAAAGAAAATTCGAACAATGAATGAAATTCTAACTAAAGAGGAAATTCTGATTAAAGATGAAATTCTGATTAAAGAGGAAATTCAAAGTAAAGAGAAAATTCTTACAAGTGAGGGAATTTATCCTTATGATTATATGGATTCATTTATGAGATTTAAAGAAACACAACTTCCTTCAAAAGAAAGTTTCTATAATAACCTTTATGAAGAAGAGATAAGTGATAAGGAATATAAACACGCACAAGAAATATGGAAAATATTTAAGATAAAGAACCTTGGAGAATATCATGATTTATATCTAAAAACAGATGCTTTATTGTTAGCTGATGTGTTTGAAGCTTTTAGATCACTCTGTCATAATAAAAATTGTTATGGATTAGATCCTGCCCACTATTTCACAGCTCCTGGTTTAGCTTGGAGTGCAATGTTGAAAATGACAAAACAAGATATAGATTTAATCAGTGATGTTGATATGCTTTTGATGATTGAGAAGTCCAAGAGAGGTGGAATATCACAAGTATGTTCAAAAAGATATGCTAAAGCAAATAATAAATATCTTCCAAATTATGATAGTGAAAAAGATAGTAATTATTTGATGTATTTTGATGCTAATAATTTGTATGGATGGGCAATGTATCAATCTCTGCCTTATGGTAAATTAGAGTGGGTGGAAGAAAAGGATTATGAAAAGGATTTGATGAATATTGTTATTTCTTCTCAACAGGAATTGAATAACGGAGAAGAAGGTTATTATTTTGAAGTTGATTTGAGGTACCCGAGTGATCTTCATAACAAGCATAAAGACCTTCCTTTTGCATGTGAGAAAGAAACCCCAAAGAAAGAATGGTTCAGTGATTATCATAAAAGTTTTAATATTAAAGGCAAATCAACAGAAAAGTTATTAACAACATTCTATGATAAAGAGGGATATGTTTTGCATCAGAGAAGATTAAAACAGTTTTTGAGAGAAGGATTGAGAGTAGCTAAAATTCATAGAGTTTTAAAATTTAAACAAAGTCCTTGGGTGAAAAAGTATATTCAATTCAATACAGATATGAGAGCAAATACAAAAGTAAAATTTGAAGGGGACTTTTATAAATTAATGAATAATGCTGTATTTGGAAAGACTATGGAAAATGTTAGAAACAGGCAAAACATTAGATTCGCAACATCTTGGAAAGAAGCTTCGAGATTGATAAATAAACCAAGTTTTGAGAGAGAAGAGGTTTTTTCAGAGAACTTTTCTGCAATTCATATGAAAAAGGAAAGTATTGTAATGGATAAACCAATTTATATTGGAACAGCAGTTCTTGATTCATCAAAGATATTGATGTATGATTATTTGTTTCATGACAAAGAAATTGTATGGTGAAAATGTTTCATTGTTGTATATGGACACTGATAGTTTTATCCTAGATATAAAAACTGATGATGTTTTTAAAGATATGAAGAAAAATATTGGAGTATATGATATAAGTAATTTCAGCAAGAGGAGTGAGTTATTTTCCAAAAAGAATGAAAAGCTTATTGGTAAGTTTAAGGATGAGTTGCGTGGAAAAGTAATGAGTGAGTTTATTGGATTGAGAGCAAAGGCATATGCTTATAAGTATGGTGATCAGATTGATAAGAGGTTAAAGGGAATAAAGAAATATGTAATAAAGAAATCAATAACTTTTAGAAATGATTCTAATTGATGAATAAGAAAGAAGAATATAGGAAAATGAAAACAATAAGAAGTTATAAACATAACATATATCGTGAAGAAGTAAATAAAAAGGCATTAGGAGCCTTTGATGATAAGAGATTTATTTTAGATAATGGAATAGATTGTGTTCCATATGGATATTGTATGATAGAGTGTATAAAATAGATTGTGTTTTCACGATGGGAAGATGGGTTAGGGTTTTGTAAGGGCTACCGCCGCGTTTTTTCACAATATATAAATGGTCAAACCAAGTATTAATCAAACTAAAGAGTGGAGAAAATCTCAGTCTTGGTATATAAATGGAAAACATAATGAATGTGAAAAATATCAAACAAGTCTTATTGAAAAAATAACTAAAACAAAGGTAAATAAAACAAATAAGCGAATCAATTTAAAAACTAGTAAGTTAGAGGATGTAAAGAAAAAAATGAATATCCTTGAATGGACTGAAAACTTTGATGGTTATCAATTGAACAATGAAAAAACAATTTACTATAATCTCAAAATGATATGTGGCTCAGGAGGTGGTCAAACAAGAGCATTAAGAGAAGTTTATCATTTTGTAATGGCACAAAAGGGGTATCTTAAAAAATATAAATATTCAAATGTTTTGTTTTTCAATATTTTAGATGGGGATTATTGTGCAAAGAAAGTTAAACTATTGAAGGAATTTGAGAATGAACAAATCTTTATAGGTTCAATGACTGAGCTAAACAATATGCATTGGTTATTTGAAAAAGAGTGTTCCGAGGCTTAGACGTTTCAGATATTTCTTTAGAATCACCTTTAACAAATCACATTACCACTTTACTACTTGAACAAATCTTTATCTTATTGCATGGGTTATTTGAAAAAAAAGTGTCCCCAGGTTAAAAGGGGAGACAAATAAATATACCTTGGGAAAAAAAGGGGGTTTATTTTTTAGGAAAAAAAAATGAATCGCTGAAAATCCCCCATTCATTTACATGGGGAAAAGTGAGCCAGAACCAGTATATTCACCCTACTGCCCTTTCTTGTCATAGTTCATACATGTGGCATCCCTGGCGGGGCATTTGATACAGAGGTGTCTTTTATACCCACAAAAGAAACATTTACCAACCGAAGTAGTCGCCGAGGAGTTCGACGAGGTCTGGGTGTCCGATTCCTCGGGATTATCTTCATCCTCAGTGTCGGAGGTAACCCGGGGAGTTTTTTTGAGTTTCCGTAGTAGCAGCATTCATTAGCAACACCGGTGTCCCATATGACTCAAATTGCTACTGGGCCGCGTCCATAGCTCGGGCCAGGTCGGCCACCATTTCAAGATTTGGTTTGGCTTTTTCCAGCAAGCGTTGCCATACGGGCAACGAACCTTAGTCCCTGGATGAAAGCCTCTTGGGTCGCTTCATCTCGATGTTCCTTGGCGGTTACAGCCCGGAAACTGCAGACTTTGTCCAACTGCCTCTGAGCTTGCAAGTACTGATCGATTATCTCACCGGCTTCTTGCCTGCGTGTGTTGAGGAGATGTCTTGTGTATACCTTGTTCTTGTGCTTCACGTAGAGCGCCCGCAGCACGTCGATCGCTCCGTCATAAGTGTTACACTCCGAAAAGAGCCTGAATACACTTGGCGAGACGTGGTTTACAAGTGCGGCCAGTTTGTCGGCTTCCTCTTCAATGATGGTCAGATAGTGTGAGAAGGTGCGGTACCAATGGGTCCACTTCATTTCCGAGTCGGTGGCGTTCGGGTCCACATCGAACTTCTCCGGCTTGTAGATCTTGTCCATAGTCGGTTGAGGCAGTCAAAGGAATCGAGTGAAATAAATTGAAATGAATGTGAGAGAAATGCCTTCAGAGTATAAGGCTTTATTTCACTCGATTGAAGCCGTCTCTTCAAACACAAAAGGAATACATGTGCAGTCGATCACCGCAAAGTATAACAACAATTAGCCAGCATAAACACGGAGTCCGGTACACTCAATTCTCACCATTCAAGGAGCACGAAGTGAACCACCACAGTTAATGACAATGCCCCAGGGACAATCCCGTCGACCGCGCAGCATCTCGGGTTTTTTTCTGTCTCGTGTGCGAGCCACGAGTCATGTGATCACGCGTCATTTCATCTTTCATTTCATCACACGTGCGGCCTGTCATTTACACCACTCTTTAATTTACCTACACGATTCGAGTGTGTGAGTGATGCTGTGATTTAGTTTACACTCTGAGCACCATGAACACGTGTTCGTTATAAGAGATGATGTGGGATTCATAGATTGCCTCCCTCTCGCTCGTTTTCTCGCCTTCCCGTCCCTCAGTTCCTGGAAACCCTCCATCTTCGGTTCCTCCGTTTGGTCACGTGTTCACCATTTTGTGTGTGAATTGTTCCTCTGTAATAAGTGAAGCCTTTGTAATCATTACTGGAAAGCAACCATGGTGTAGCGAGGTTGGTAGTGTGAACACAAGACAGGAAGGTGATCAGTGTTGAAGTAAAAATGGATGTTTTCGGACGGGATGAAAGAGATGATCGTACAGCTTATATGAAGGTGAAGTGAAGACGTTTAACGTTAGTTGTGGGTGGTTTTGGAACTTCCGGAAGAGTAACAACTACCACAACATCAGAATGACCGTAGAGGATGCTGCTGCCCTCAACGAGACCGCCGAGAAGGTTCCATGATGGAGGAAGGTGGATATTCTCCAAAACAAATGTTCAACATTGATGAGACGGGTCTGTTTTGTTGGAGGACGTCACGTGGGAGGTACATTTCTCGTGAGAAGACCACACCTGGGGGGGTTTAAAGGAGAGAAAGATCGCTTCACGCTGATGTTGGGAGGAGACGCTGAAGGTGATTGTACATTGAAACCGTTCATGGTTTACCATTCAGAAAATCCCAGGGATATGAAGGAATATGTTAAAAAATGTCTGCCTGTCCATCGGTATTCAAACACCAAGGGCTGGATAACAGGTATTCCGTGTGTAACAGGATTAAGTGGAGCTTGACCAAATCACGACAGGGATGGGAAATGGCAAGCCAGGAACTATTTTATTCCACACTACATATCAATACGCAAGGCTGTAAATCCACCACAACAAGTAAAATGTTTTGTGAATATTTTATCTCCCAGTTTGTTTCCGAGTTGAAGGAATATTGTGAGAAGGAGAATCTGAGTTTTTTAATTCTCATCCTCCTCGATATTGCCCCAGCCAAGGGCGTCGATCCAAGCCAAAATGTGGGAGGGGGGGACAGGTAACTGGACCCTTCTCCCAAGGTGTGCCCAGGCAATAGATCACCACGACAACTGCTCCCTACGAATCGATTTCGCGACATGAACAATGGACTGCAACGTTTTTTTTTCAGTTCCAGATACGGTATATTAATAGTGTATTAATACATGCACACATACAGGTACATATACTGTACTGTATTTATCCAAATAGAGTGTGACGGTTCGGAACATTGGAAACTAACGTATATACCAACTTGTGGGGATCCAGTGCTGCCAACCGATCACTGTGGACGTGGCGAACAATGGGATGGTTCACTTTTTGTTGACTCATCGTACTTCTCAGCCAGGTTTTCAGATGCCTGAGTGTGCTGAAGGAGCGCTCAGCCGAGCAGGAGCTTGCTGGGGAGATCATGAGCAATCGAAGCAACCGTTCAACCTGCGGGAACAATTGGCGCACCTCCGGTACCATCTTTTGGAAGATGGCTTGGTAATCCTGAATACATGAACCAGTGTACTGCTTCTTGAAGAAGAGCAATTCTTATTTCAGACTCTGACAATTCTGGAAAATGGTAACGGTGTCAGGGTCATACTCTCTAGAGAGTAACATCTTTGCGAGGCCGCTGTACCATTGCAAGTCTGTAGAGGTGAAGTAGATAGTCATGTTCGACGTAGCTGAATCGAGCGCCGCGAAGTATTCTGCTCTATACGCGTCTTCAGCCGTCGAAAACTTGTGGGGTGGCGCCTCGGTATCCAGTCTATGAGGAGCTCTCCTCTTCCTCGGAGGAGCGAAAGGGTCAATGCCGTGTTCTTCCATCTGGTTCTCCACGTGGACGAATGTGTCATGGAAGGCCTCATTGCTGCAAAGGTGCTGTATCTGCTCTTCCACACTCTCGCCCAACTGTAGCATACCTGCTACAATCTGCGCTGGCGCTTGCAGGGCTCTTTTAAACCCTTCCATGCACCACTGTAAGAGTGGTAGTGATGCATGCAGACCGCGCAAAACCTTCCCAATCGCAAGGTTTCCTCGAATGCCGCTTGCGCGACTGCCAGTGTACGAGCCGAACTCCACGGAGGCCTTCTCGAGTGCATCCAAAATGGACCCAAAGTTTTGGATAACTGCGCAAACATCATTCGCACGAGTGAGCCACCACGAGTAGGGCAAATTGGTTTCAGTCCGGTTGGTGAGGCGGACATGGGGTAAACAGAGTGCAAATTGAGGTACAGGTGTTTGAACTTTCCAGACTGCGAGTACAGTTTGCCAAGTTCCTGCACACAGTCTAGAGCATCTCGAATGAAGTTCGCACTCACCATTGCCTTTGAAGTGATCAGGTGAGTGATGTGCTTGCTGCAGTGGACGTATTTCACAAGTGGCTGAACCTTCTTCACTTCAGCTTGGCATCCACGGTATTATCCTGACATATTGCTGGCTCCATCGTACGTTTGTCCACGGAGATTTGTAATAGACAGCTGTAGTCTCAGTAGTGCGTCTTTTAACATCGTAGCAACAGCAACTCCCGTGGTAGCATTTATTTCGGACAAGCCAATGAGATCCTCCTTAACGTCGAGATCCGATCCCACGTATCTGATGCATATCGCTTCTTGCTCTATGCCACGGATATCTTACGTTCCATCCACTATTACCACGAACTGGATCGACTGCTCATTGATGTCTTGGCATATTTCTCTCAACACAGCGTGACTCATTATTGACAATATCTAGTTTTGAATTCAACGCTTGTGTAATTTGTTGTTCGTTTCAACCAGTTGGCCAGATTTGCGTCATCTTCAGACCGTAGGCTCAGTAACTTCTTGAAGTTTCCTTCCGAGGCATCTTTACCTCTAATCACACAACCTTCTTCTGCCAGGTATCTCAAGGAAGTGATAATCTTGACAAGAGCTTTCCAGGCGAGGATTTGATTGTCTTTGATCTGAGTTTCTATTTGTGCGCGCACGTCGGTCTTCTTGAGGGCGTTGATTTTCTCCGGCGGTAGTGTGCGACTTGCTTTTCTGGTGAGCGCAGAATTTCTCGAAGGCCTTCTTCCAGTTGCAGAAACCACTCCTCATGAACGTTTCTTCGAAGCTACCTGAGCAAGCGCCGAACAGCTTCTTCCAACTTGCACTCATGCATGTATAGCACAAAACCTTACTGAGTCGCTCGTCGAAATGAAGCCATGGGAAGTCTTTGAACCATTTCGCTTGAAATTTCTGCGTTCGGTTGGCCAGAGTCTGAGTTGGGATCGAATCTGCATCTGGTTGATGTGGCTTATCATGTGATGTGGTTCAGGACACTCATCATCATCACTCACGGAAACAGCTGCACCAACTGCTGAATCAGACGCATCAATGGCGGGAGGCAAGGGGGAATCCATCCAAACCTCGTCAGTAGGGTCTTTCACCTTCACCTCTTTTGACGGATGGAAAAAGTCCAGGATCTTGGTATTTTGCTTCTCCATGTTAGGCGTCTAATGTCCTGTGCCCCGTTCTGTAGTGACGCAGGTTGTGACATATCGCTGAGCCAAACGCATATGCTCAACGTAGATACCTACTGGAAATTCCTAGTTTTGTTTTCAGCCATGTACACTGTATGAGTGTGAGCGACACAGGTGCCGTCAGTGGGTCTGAGCTGCCAGCCAGCGCCATGTGTCGAAGATACGGTGCATATAGGGGGTGACGGTGGTGTACATCGTGTACACTACCGTCGCCCCCAGTATGCAGCATACACTCGTACAGTACATGTACAGTACATGAGGTAAATCTACAGCGTGGGGCTGCATGGTATAATGACAAGAATAGCAACGAAGGCTTATCGCTGCGTATCAACAGCTATTGCTTGATTTTTTTTTGCATTTTTCAAATAGGCATGGGACCCAATGTGGGGGGGGGGCGGAATATACTCTGTCCCCCCTGGTAAAAAAACTGGGAGGGACATGTCCACCCCCCCCTCCCCGGGATCAATCGATGGTGTAAATCATGAGGTTCTTGCATGTGGGTTTCAGAATGTGGAACGGAGTCCTCCCAAGGCAGGTGCAAAGTATCCACCTTCATTTCGTTGTGGGGTCACGATTCATGGACCAAGCTGTGAAGTTTTGTGCCGAGGGCTCTCTACAGGATCGTCACTGAGCCCTGTACAACTTTCAACTGTAGTTCGTTTGTTATAATATTCCCAGGGATGGCTTTCAGCACACTTTTAAAGTAGTTCCAGGGAGCGTATGCGATGGTGTGTCGTCTGTCCGTCTGTCCGTCCGTCCACAAATACTTGCAACTTCTCAGAAACTACACATACAATTTCAATGAAATTTGACCACAACCTTCATCACCCATGATGGCATTAAAAAAGGTCTGAAGGGGTCTACAGAGGGAGTTTTTTTTGGGGGGGCAGGGGGGGACTGGGTTACCTCCTCAAAGAGGTATTTGCTTTCTTCTCCAAAACTACACGTACAATTTCGATGAAATTTGACCAGAAGCTTTATCACCCACGATGTCGCAAGGTTTGTTCATGGCATTAAAATACAAAACATCCATAGTTGGTTAAAATACAATTTACTTTCTTCTCCATTAGATATTTTGTGGGTCATCCATGCTTACCAGTGGTTCCCTGGTTATCTTATCCAGCCGTTACCAAGTGAGCACCCCAGGGGTGCTGCCCCTCTATGTTTATTATCTATATGAGGTTCTGTCATTATTCCTGTCCATCCAGCTATCACTGGTACAACTTTGGCATTCTTCAGCTTCCACAATCTTCTCACTTCATTCTTGAGGTCTTGGTGTTTGGTCATTTTTTTGATTTTTGCATCGTTTAGTCCAAAATCACTGCTTTTCACACCAACTTGCAATGCGTTCTCTCCTTTTTTTTGTACCTAAGTATGATATCTGGTCACAGTGCTTTGTTTTCGATGTTCATGCTCGATGGAATCATTCGGTCAAACGTGAGCGGTAGGTACTTCCATGTTTTCAGTCCATGCTTTTGGTTAATGTTCCCACAAACTTTCTTGAACTGAGATATCAAAGTTTTTGCAGATGTGCCTGCGGATTACATCATAAACTCTGTTGTGTTGTTGTGTGTACAGCGGTTCTGATATGAGCTTGTTTTTGTGTGTGTGTTCGGTCATTAAGTATAACATATTCTCTTTACTAACCGCACTTCCACCCCTCACCTTTCTCTCTTCTTCTTGTTTTTCTGTCTCTGTCTCTGTCTCGACCTCCCCATGCTTGCATCCCTCCCTCTTACCGTTGAGCAACCTTTGGTGAGGAATAGCTCTTCCAACCTCCTCCCCACCTTCCTTGCTCTTCCCCTCCCTCCGGCCTCCTCTCTCTCCCCTCCCTCTCTTCTCTCTTCCTCTCTCTCCCTCTTCTCCCTCCTCTCTCAGCCACCCCCCTCCTTTACACCCCCGTTGGTGAAGCAACAGGTTGTATTTGCCATATAGATATATAGGTTTTTGCCTAATCTATCAATTTTAGAAATTATGCCTGTGTTGACCTTTTGACCTGAAGAATAATTGATGGTTGAATTATTTGACCTGAAATGCAAATGCTGTTCAAATTTCAAGTCAATCGGATGAAAATTGACAATTTTAGAAATTTTGCACATCTTGATGTTTTAGCTGATGTCAAAGAGTGGAGGAGCTCCTTGTGAGCCAACGGCCATCCATATCTCGTGCCCAACTGTGTTTGCAGATGTCCTCCTGCAGTTGGGTTGTTGCGTATTAGGAGGTTGGTGGCAGGATTTGCACTCCAGTCACTGTAAAACCCTTCATTGCACAAAACATTCTGGAAGCATAAAAAATAAATCTGAAAACCCACTCCGTGGGAGTACCTCCTGTGCTTCTTATCTTCGCTGGGCAGCTCACCGGATGACAGGATTGGGGCAAAGCCTTCGGGACCCCCAATCTTTGATGGGAGGGAAACCACGGGGTAACCTTCCTGGGTCAGATTGCGGGAGAGTGTGTCAGGGTGGTGCTGAGGTCTCGTCCACCAGACGGCGGTCTCCTTGGGTTAACCTGAGGCGGTCCCTTTGGCTGGTTGCCTGGAACGTCCCATCCTTGAGAGGATGATCACATATCTCTTATCATCTGAGCTTAAGCAGCGTTTGGACATCAGTATTGCAGCACTCTCAGATTTGGAGACCGGATTGTGGCGAGATCATGACGGGTGGTTACACCTACTATTGGTCTGGTCTCTCTGATGGTTACCATGCCCAAGGAGTTGCTGTAGCTGTGTCCAATAAGCTGACTGCAATGATTATTGAGGTAACACTGGTCAACGAGCATATTATGAGACTAGGATTTCGTCACTCCTTGGGTGTCATTTCCTTGGTCTCTGTACATGCTCCAACTGAGGTGAGTGAACTCACCGTGAAGGACACATTCTCTGCCACGCTCGAGTCTGTGGTTGATCAATGCCCCAGGCGAGATACACTTCTAGTTTTGGGGATTTCAATGCATTGCTTGGAACTGATAGGGATGGTTATGAGACGTGTTGGTCCCCATGGGTCCTGAACTGTGAACCAGAAGAGCACAAAGTTCCTTGAATTTGCAAGACGTCATGGACTTAGTGTGGCTGGTTCATGGTTTCAGCACCCTCAAGCTCATTGCTGGACTTTTTATTCCAACGCTGGTGGTGTGCCTAAGGAGATTGACCATGTCCTCGTTGATGGTCGCTGGAGGATGATTCAGATCTGCAGGGTCTACTGGAGTGCTCAGTTCCTCAATACTGACCCACCGGCTTATGATAGACACTCTGAAGTTGCAGCTTAAATCCAGGACAATGGTACCATCCCAGCCTCGGCTGGATGTTGGCAGGCTCAAGGAAAAGGGGGTAGCTGGGGAGTTTGCGAACAGGCTGAGTGGAGATTTGGGGGGTCTGGGTGCTTTTGGGGATCCTGAAGAGTTGTGGAGTGCCTTCAAGTCCACCGTCCTTGATGTTTCCGGGAGATGTCTTGGAACTCAGCGTAGGGCGAAGACGAATTTTTTCTTTCAAGGGATACTGGATACCAATGCCCAGAGTCACAGGCCCAGGCTGAATATCAGAGCTGGAGCTGTTCAGGGAGCTGAGGCGTAAAACTGTATGTGTGCTCAGGGTGGACAAGGAGGTCTATGTGCGATAAATCTGTGAAGGGGTAGAGCATCACCTGTGGTCAAGTGATTCTCCTGCTTACAGGGGAATTCACGCATTGTGTTCCTCCATACCCATCCCTCGGTGGACTGCAATTTGAGCAGAGGGTGGTGGGCTCTTTACAGAGGATTCCGAAATGAAGGCTCACTGGGCCAGTTACTTTCAGCTGTTGTACCGGGCTGATCCACCAACTTGTGTTGGATGTTAGGGGTGTTACAATCCATATTGCTGACCCTCCAATCAACTGTGGTCCACCTTCGTTTGTGGAAACACAGGCTGCGTTGAACTGGTTGAAATGGGGTAAAGATCCACGGATCTGTGGTATCTATGCTGAACTTCTCAAGGCTGGTGGAAATGCTGTACTCGTGTCATTGCATGCAGTTCTGTGCTGTGCCTGGAACACAGGCATCATCCCAACTGACTGGAAGAGGGGCCTTGTTGTCCATCTCTGGAAGTGAAGGGTGATCGCCAAGACTGCCACAACTACCGAGGGGTGACACTGCTCTCAGTCCCGGGCAAGTTCTTTGCTCGGATAATTCTCGATAGGGTTCGCCACCATCTGCTTGAGCACCAGCGTCCTGATCAGTCAGGCTTTACACCAACGAGGTCAACAATTGACCGTATCCCTGCTCTTCGGGTCCTCACCAAATGCAGACGAGAGTTTCGGCAGGGGCTGCTTGCAGCTTATGTTTATTTCTGTATTGCGTTTGATTCAGTGAATCGGGATGCCCTCTGAAGGATTCTTGGTCTTTGTGGGGTGCCACCAAATCTCATCGATCTGATGTCTGAACTCTACTCTGGTACTGAGAGTGTTGTGAGATGTGGTGATATCATCTCTGACTTATTTCCAGTTGTTACTGGAGTTCGTCAGGGTTGTGTACTGGCCCCCACAATTTTCAGCACTTGTATGGACTGGATTCTGGGGAGGATGTCAGAGAGATCAAGCTGCGGTGCATTGTTTTCAAGCAATCATTCTGAATTTTTTTGTGTGTGTCGCTGACAGGGCAAGAACAGCAACGCTAAATTTTAGTGAAGATCCGAATCCGAATCCGGATCTGAGAATTTTTAAAGTGATTTTTCACCTTTGAGAGATACGGCCAAAAACGACATATATCGCAGAATATCTCAAAAGGTTGTGGATGGATTCACACGAAACTCGGTGTGCCACTCGGAAGAATTAATTCAGTTTTGGTGAAGATCCGAATCCAGATCTGGATACAATAATTATTTAATTTGTATCTGATTCTTCACCATTGAGAGACGGTGCTAAAAACGATATTGCATGATCTCTCAAAAAGTTGTGGACGGATTCCGCAGAAAATTTGTGGACCGGTTGTGTGTGTGTGTGTGTGTGTGTGTGTGTGTGTGTGTGTGTGTGTGTGTGTGTGTGTGTGTGTGTGTGTGTGTGTGTGTGTGTGTGTGTGTGTGTGTGTGTGTGTGTGTGTTTAAAAGGATTAATTCATTCAACTTTGGTGAAATTCCGAATCCGGATCCGATAATTTTTAAGTTGAGGTCTGGATTCAAATCCAACCCATTAGTGGGATACAAAATGTAAACTATTCAGCTTAGCGGAGGTATGTGCTCTTCCGAGTTCCGTTCCATTTCGCCAAGTTGTCACTGAATGATTTTTCATTCTGTTTGTTTGTTTGTCTGCACAGAACTTGAGTGAGTTTTTCTCTGCAACCGCTTGATGGATTGACACAAATTTTTCACCAGAGGAGCGAATTCTAATGGAGAATGTTCTCGTGATAATTATAACGTCATAGGTCACATGGTGTGGCAGCCATCTTGGAAAAAAGGAAAAATTTTGGACCTCTGTATCTCTGAAACCATGCCATGGAATAAATTGAAACTTGTCACATGGCGAGTATTCCACATGGGGAATAAAAGATTTTTGAACGATGTCAGAGGTGCCTTCCTTATGACATCATAATTGCATACCTATAATGCTGCATCTGATCAGTATGAAAATTTGTGAGGGTCATCTTGGGATAAATTGGTCAACCAAGAAAATATTGACGACGTCATCTATCACGTGGTTTAGCAGCCATTAAAAAAAATAAACCAATGTCACCCGCAGGGTGACCCGTATCTTGCCAAAAGGTGACCACGTGTGACTTCTTTAAGGTCACACTGAGGTGAACAGAGCTGCTATCCACCAGGAGCGACTCCTTGAGGAATATCTGCCTACGAGAGATTCCGATGAGAATCGTTCTACAGAGTAACCATTAAAAATATGCTTTTGCCTCATAACATCACCAAATGACGTCATAATGTCTCAAGCTTGACATATCTAGAAAGCACTCATCGAGGTGTTCAATTTGAGGTACAACACGATATGGTTCCTAAAACTTGAAAATTTGACCTTGGGGTCAAATATGTTTTACCTTAGGTGCTATCCATGAAGGTCAAGGCCAATCGCCACCAAAAATTAATCAGCTGAGCGCCAGACCATGAACTATTTTCCCATGAAGTTTTAAGACGATCCGATCAAAATTACTCAAAAAATAAGGGTTTCGTTGACTCCCCTGATTTGCGACAAAGTGACCTTGACCTTTGACCTTGACCTTCAAAATTTTGTGCACTGAAAGGGACCTCTATAGGCCTCTGATATGCAGTTACAAAAATTTCCAATGATAACTGTGCTCTGCAGAATTTTTACACGTGATTACAGACAAACAAACAAACAAACAAAAAAAAACATGCAAGCTAACTAACATATCTTGCAAAAACTTCGTTTTGGCAAGATAAAAAAACCCTTCAAAAATCTTCTCTGAAACAGCTGAACAGATCGAGGCAAAACTTTACAGCTCTGATTGCCCATCCACGAGGAACAAATTGTTCACACCGATGTCATTGGTCACATGTTTTGGCAGCCATATTAGATTTGCCCAAAAACCTTTAAAAATCCTCTCCCTCAGAACGTCACGACAGATCGAGTTGAAACTTCACAAACATATTCCCCAAGTCCTGGGGATACCAAGGTGTTAACGAGTAATTGATATGTCACATGGTCTGTCAGCCATATTGGATTGAATGAAAATATTTTAAAAATTCTTTCTCTTGAACCGCTTCATTGATCCATGTGAAACTTCATAATTATGATCTAGTAGTGATGTTCAATACACGTTTTAAATTTCAACCTGATCAGACATATGGTCTGGCAGCTGGAATTGTGAAATTTTTTTGAGTTGGTTTCTTTTTGATTTTGATTTTGAATGAGGTTCACCTGGCTGCACCTGGATGGGTTTGACGGTGGAGGAGTCTCAGCTGAAATCCGAATCCTATCCAGGTTCCTCCTGATGACTCCATCCTTGCTTATTACTCGTTCGGGTTACTTCTGATGACCCCATTGCAGTACTTACTGTACCTGTTTGATCTTCCATTTGATTTGAATTGAATTTGTTTTAATCCCATTCTCAATTCAGTTGAATAACAATAAACGTCATGGGTCAGGGTCACGTGTCCGATCAAAGCGGGACGTTTTGGTACCCGGTCATCACTGCCAGCAGTTATAAAGTGGCAGTTCCAGTTATGTCTCTTATTAATTACGTAACATACCAGTACACAAACAGCCTGGTGTTGGCGCAGTGGTTAGGGCAGCGGCTTGGGATTCAAAAGGTCCTGAGTTCAAGCCCCGTTGGGCCACTGAATTAATACACCAGGGGGTTGACTCAGCCTGTCATCCTTCCGAGGTCAGCGAAATGAGTACCAGTATACTGGGCCGGTGTATACCCCGGTTAAAATAGGTGTACCATATCCCTGTGTGGTAAGAGGCGACCAGGGTTGCGTCAGGAAGGGCATCCGGCGTAAAACATGTGCCAAATCTCTATGTGGATAATACGGATGATCCGCTGTGGCGACCCCTAAGGGGAGCAGCCGAAAGAAGAAGAAGAGAAGACCAGTACACAAACACCATACAACATACACCATATAAAACAATACAAACACCACACAAAACATGCTCTTGCAAGGGTCCGCAATCTCTGATTGTTCTTTTTCTTGCTATTATTGCCATACGATACTACTGCTATTATTATTGTTATAATTGGATTCGCTATATATGCTAGATATCCCTTATTGTCGGGTTTTCCGTGTGTGTGTGTGTGTGTGTGTGTGTGTGTGTGTGTGTGTGTGTGTGTGTGTGTGTGTGTGTGTGTGTGTGCGCGCGCGCGCGCGTGCGCACACACAACGCAGGCTCCACAGCACGGACTAGCGAACCGATTTCGATGAAACTTTGCCAACATGCTGCGCAATATGTGCTGGGAATGTGCACGTTTGAATTTCGTTGCCGAGCAACCACCCGTTGCTGTGCAGCGGCCGAAAAACCGCGTGCAGTATTTTCAATACTTGTCTTTCAGTTTTGAATGTAGAGAAATGAGACTTTGAAATTAAACACTTCGAGATATTTAGAAAATTTTACTCGAGTCGATTTTTGATTGAGGTTTTGTTCTTCAAAAATGGGGTGTCTATTTACCGTCATTTTTAATGAGGGGCTTCGGAATGTGGGCGGAGCTTAGGGAAATTGGACGTGGTTGATGAAAAGTGGGAGTGGCGTAGGAAAGTGGGCGTGGCTTATGAAAAATATTGTGTGGCTCAGGAGGTGTGGTCAAACAAGAGCATTGAGAGAAGTTTATCGGGTATTCCGTGTGTGTGTGTGTGTGTGTGTGTGTGTGTGTGTGTGTGTGTGTGTGTGTGTGTGTGTGTGTGTGTGTTTGTGTCTGCAACGCGAGGCTCCACAGCACAAACCAGCAAACCGATTATATTTCAAAGGTAGTCCTTCAAAAATAGGGTGTCTATTTACCGTAATTTTTTATGAGGAGTGCCAGTTGGCAAAATGCGCAATAGGAAAAAAAATCTTGCCAGGCAGACGAACAATTGTATGTGAACCAACACGTCTTGGCAATGAATCTTCGTCGGTGGATCGGTCAGAATGAAAAGCATCGTATCCAGCGCTTCGATCCTAGCGAATCCCTCGTCGCCTACCAGCTTATTATTATTATTGTAAATAGTATGAGTAATAATTAATATATGCTTTGTTACAATGTTATCATTGTTTTGTTATTTATTTTGTAACTAGAATACCATGCCCCGGAAGGACCTATTAAGCTCCCCTATCCACCTGTTCTTAATATGGTGTGTATTTAATACATGGACATTCTTCAGGGTTCTTTGTGGATAATTAGCCTAATCAACTGAGGTGATGACGATCATTTGGCTGTATCACATTCCCCATCAGAACGCTCCAGTAGACCTCAACAAAAAACATTCCACTCACACCATCCATTTATAGTGGAGTCTTGAATGGTCTCCAGGATCTAAGGAGTCTTTGGGTCTTTTGGGTCCTCTGAGTCATCTGGGTCTTTTGGGACTTTTGGGTCCTCAGGGTCATTTTGGTCATCTGGATCTTTTTGGTATTTTGGGTCTGCCAGGACTTTTGGATCCTTGGGGGCTTTTGGGTTTCTTGGGTGTTTTTAATCCTCTGGGTGTTTTTGGTCTTCTCAGTCTTTTGGGTCCTTTGGGTCTTCTGGGTATTTTAGAACCTCAGCATTTTTTTGGGTCCCCTGGGTCTTTTGGCTCCTCTGAGTCTTTTGGGTTTTATGGGTCTTTAGGGGCCTTGGGGTCTTTGAGGGTTTTCAAAGATTGAGGAAGTCTAAAGGGTCAAAAGGTACATTCCAATAGTATGTATTTGATTAATCGACACAAAAAGCATCACACACACACACACACACACACACACACACACACACACACACACACACACACACACACACACGCACACGCACACGCACACACACACACACACCCTTTTATTAGTTCAGATAGATGCTTCAGATTGGGGTGGTTGGGTTTACACAATTTTAAAGACGAAGAAGGTGCTTCCAACCAAAAGTAAAAAATGAGATCGACTCCACGAATTTGAGTAAAAAAGCGAGAGCAGATCCGGTCTCAGGCAACGTCCTTCTGGCTTCGCAGCCGGTTTCATCACACACAATAGAGTGCCTGACACTTCATCAATGAGAGAGAGAGATATAGAGAGAGATATAGATACCAGATACTAACCTTCCTGACTGTTACATGACAATTGGAAGTAGCCCAAACATTGCAATGGGAAAGGATAGACGCGAGGATGGCCTAATGGCCTTTAATGTTTCAAAGTGGAAAAACATCGTGTGGGTTTTTCTGCGTGATGTTGAGAGAGGAGTTCCTGGATGGGGTGGCTTTGTATGCAGAGGAGTATGCAAGGATCAGGAGTCCAGACAGTGACATATTCTGAATGTTGCTGTATCATGCCAGGAAAATAGACATTACTATCCTCTTCGATACAGGTCACGGCAACAAGAAGCACCTTATTAACATTACAAATCTCTAAACACGACACAGAGCAAATGTGTGAGGCTATGCTGGCGCTGCATGCATTCACCGGTTGTGATTCAGTCAGCTCTTTAAGGGGTATTGGAAAGATTAAACTTCTCAAGTTACTGAAATCTCCTGCACACTGTGATGCCCTGAAGTATTTGGGAGATGACTGGAATGTTGATGATGATCTTCTGATCGGGTGTGAAAAGTTCACCTGTGTACTGTATGGGAAATCGAAATCGGAGAGCGCAGATGAAGTGCGGCACTTGATGCTCAAGTCAAAGTATGATGGGGATATTTCAGTTGATAGTCAAACATTTCAGTTGATACCATTGACCTGGCTAGATTGCCTCCGAGTAGGGCATGCTTGAGAAAACATGTTGCTCGAGCAAATTATCAGACAAGAATATGAAAAATGGCAAATGTTGCCATATATGAGATCCCCAAACCCTGGGAAGGACATGGAAAGAGGATAGAGAACCACTCTGGTGTGCAGATGAAATGATCTTACCACAAAAACGAATTGATGTGCTGGAGAGAAATGCAACAGAACTGGAGGAATCTGATGATGAAACAGAACAGGAATATGCTGCAGATAGCTCCTCTGATGAGGACTAAAACAGTAAAAGTGAAATTTGTGATAATGGAATACTAGGACATTATATTTTTCTGTGGGCATGCAGGGAAAGGATATTATTAGCAGATTGGATTGTGTAAATATGTGTTATCTTCGGCGTCAGAGATTCCCCATGATATTTGTTCCTTGTGAGACTAAAATAATAAACAGGTGCTTATAAATCTCTTTTAAAGGCTGAAATTATGAGTAAATCAATTCGTTCATTTAAAATATTGACAAAGAAGACACACTAGAGGGGAAAAAGTGATCCGTTTTCATTTTCCATTTACCCCGCCTATCCAATGCAATTTCTACTGCTTAAAAGCTGGTACTGTTTTCCCCCCAAAAAACGTTGATCATGACACTTTATTCTTTGGGTACATGTTTTAAAATTTCATCAGCTCCATAATAAGTAAGAAAATAGTAGTCCCAATGAATGCTGAGGGGGGGGTGCATGGTGGGTCCTCCTGGCCCCTGGACTAGAGGGTTATGGTCAAAGTGAAGTGGGAAGTGGGGAGTGGGCAGGGAAGGTTTGGAAAAAGGTTTGGGTTGGGGTTTAGGAGTTAAGAGGTTTGTGGATTTGGGGTTTTAGGGATTGGGAAGTTTGAAGTTTGCGTTGGGATTGGTATGAAGATGGGACCTTGTGAATGCCTGATGGGTTGAAGGATATTTCCTGTGTTTCATTCATTGTGGAAGTAACAAAGTTTATTAAATAAATATTTGTAAAATATATCAAATTTACACTCCGCAGGAAGTTTAGCCGTTGGGTACCGACACACAATGGCCTTCACCTTGTGAGATACCGCATTATCTTTAACTACCACCACCTGAATGCAGACTGGACAGCCGGCTTCATATGATGATCAAAAGGTAAATGTGATTCAAGATGCAGCACCCTCCCCCCCCCCCCGTGTAAATGCTCCAAAGGATTTGAATGAACAGGAGCGGGAGCACGTGACCACGTGACCGCGTATCTTGCACGTCATGACGTTTGACGTCACAACCACCTCTCCGTGCCGTGGAGAGAGAACTGTCGAGGATCTCACTCGAGATATGTCGGAGTTCAAGGTTGGAGCGATTCCCAAGCGAAGGTAAAACCCATTGATTGTGGGTAACCTGCAGGGAGCGAACGTGTGTTTTACAAGGTGAGTACCTGTATTCCAGGGAGGTGTAAGTCTAGAAGGAGAAGAGATCAAGGTGGGTCAGCATGGTTCATTAGGGTTAGATATCAGGAGTGTTATTAAAGACAAACAAAAGGTGTTTATTGAGTAGATGGAGGCCGTTCTTTACGGAGCTTCCGCTGCGGATGTCGGAATGGGGGGTCGTGGGGGGGGGTGTTCCAGTGCCATTACCCAACACCCTTTAAAAAGCACTTTTTCATTGTTTTCCCTCTTCCTTCCTTCCTTCCTGGTTTCCCCTGACTGTACTGTCCACGGCCTCCGCTGTGCTCGTTTCTCCACCTTGTGAATGCATCAGTGCATGAGAGGTAGATAACACCCAGGTGTGATTTGACCGGGGGAGATATGGGGGATTTCTCTGGCTGTGGTTTGTTTTTAATTCCTGGCACTGCACTTGAAATCCCCCGACCCCCTCGTCAAAAGGATTTTGTATTAATAATGATTGAATGAATGAAGTTTTTTTAAACGTCTCACATTTAAAAATGATTAATGTATGCTGTGCATCCTTTTTGAGCACAAACTCATTTTAAAAAGCTTGTTCGAACAACATGAACAGGATGTGATCAGCAGGACGTTGTGGTAAGTATAATTAAAAAAATGGAATGGAGTTTAGTTTCACTGGATCCGGATCGTACTGTTAGGGTGTATAAAGTGGATCGGATATGGGATTTTTTTTTTTTTTTGTATACCTTGGTCGAGGCTCGTATGAGAGCTAACACACAACTCACAGCAAGGAGGCATGAGACTAGAGGGGCGGGAGTGGAAGGGACAAAACAGTGGGGAACAGACACATTAGGTGAACTGTGGAAGGGAGAGGGATGGGGATGGGACGGGGAACATGGCGAAGAGAAGATGGACATTTCAGGGACATTCAGGAAGGAAAGTAGGAGAAATGAAGGAAGTGGGCTTGGGTGGATTATCGGGGGTAGAAAAGATCGAGGATTTGGATGGGGGAAGATAAGAGGTGGTGGTGAACAGCTGTTTTGAAAGCCTGGAGGGAAGAATGGGAAAGAATAGAGTGAGGAAGTTTATTCCAAAGGCGGGAAAAAAGAGGAATGAAAGAGTGAAGATGAGCAGTGATTCGTGATTTTGGTAGTTTTACCAGAAGGGGGTTGTAGGCTGACCTTGAGCGCCCTGTGGAAATGTGGTGGGGACAAATCGCAGAGAGAGCAGGGGGGGCAAGGCTGGAGAGGAGTCGGTAGAAGACAGAAAGACCACCGAGCAACCTGCGGTGATTGAGTGAGAGGCCCAAAGACTCAGGTTCATTGCGGGAGATGCCGATGATCTTAAATGCCCTGGTTTCGACAGCGTGAAGCCGAGAAAGGTGGGAGGCAGGAGCACCAGCCCAGAGGGGAGAGCAGTACTCCATCAGGCTACGGAAAAAAGCTTTGTAAGTGGTCAGGAGCTCAAGAAGGCCGAGGAAGGACTTAGCACGACGGAGGATTCCCAGTCGGCGACTGGCTTTTGAGGCGAGGTTGGAAATGTGACTTTCCCAGGAAAGGTCATGGCAGATAGTGAGACCTAGAAGCTTGAAAGAAAAGACTTCTTCCAGAGGATTGTTGAGAAAGTGGATGGGGGGGTTTTGTAAACGGTCCTTTCGAAGAGACATAGTGAGAGTGTGAGATTTGTCTGGATTGAAAGACATGTTCCACGTGTTGGACCAGTTTGTGATTTTATCCAGATGTGCAGTGAGTGAAGAAGCTGCTGCTTGCCGGTCTGAGGGATGACAGATCGTACGGCAGAGGGTGGAGTCGTCGGCAAAGAGAAATAGAGGATTTTCCAGAGAGTCCGAGAGATCATTGATGAAAACCAGAAAAAGAACAGGGCCCAGAACGCTACCTTGAGGAACTCCAGCCTGCACAGGAAGAGGGGATGAAAGAACTCCATTTAGGGCCACACGTTGACTGCGACAGGAGAGGAAGTCTGCGAGCCATGAGTGGAGATGGCCTTGAATACCATGGGAAGAGAGTTTGGTGAGTAGGGCAGGGTGCCAGACTGTGTCAAAAGCACGTGATATGTCCAGGGATACGGCTCGGATTTCCTGTCTGGCATTGAGGACCTCCATCCATTGATGGGAGAGCAGAAGCAGCATATCCAGGGTAGAGTGACCTGGTCTGAAACCAAATTGATGATTGGAAATCAAGCCATTGGAGAAGAGGAAGGATTTCATATCTGAGGCGATGATGGATTCCATCACCTTGCTGATGATTGGGAGAAGGCTGATTGGTCTGCAGTTATAGGGATCTGTTTTTGCACCTTTTTTATGCAGGGCAGTGATGTTAGCAGATTTCCAAGCAGATGGCAGATGACCTTGGGCAAATGAGAGGGTGAATAGAACAGAGAGAGGGTGAGCAAGAGCAGAAGAGCAGGCTTTGAGGACACGTGGGCTGATGCCGTCTGGACCGGTTGCAGAATCTGACTCGAGGTTTGAAAGCAAGCTCTCCACCTTGTCAGGAGAAAAGGATACAGAGTCCAGGGACAGTTGGGTGCGACTGGGTAAAGTGGGTAGAGATAGTAATGGGTTTTGGACACAAGATTTAGCTGCAAACACCGAGTTTAGACATTCAGCTTTATCACGTGTGGAATCAGCAGTGCGGCCATTTGAGGTAAGGGAGGGGATGGAGGGGGAACATACACCAGAAACAGATTTGATTAAACGCCACCAGGATTTTGAGGAGGGAGAGAGGTTTGAGAGTTCAGACTTGAGATGAGAGAGATGTTGTTTTCTGGCTCTCCTAAGGGTAGATACACACTTGTTCCGAGCTTTGTGGAAAGAACTGAGATTGCCCTCAGTTGGGTTTGCTTTCCATGAGGCAAAGGCAAGTTGTTTCAGGACAACTGCCTCGCCACAAGCTTCAGTAAACCAAGGGCGGGAGGAAGGGTAAGACAACTGAACACGAGAGGGGATAAATCTGTGCATGAGAGAGAGCAAGTTTCTTTGAAAGAATTCCCAGGATGAGTTGATGTTTGAGAAAGTAGTGATAGGAGACCAGTCTGTAAGTTTGATGGCTGCTCGGAGACCCTGCCAGTCGGCTTGAGTGAAATGCCAGACTCGACGGCGGTGAGGTGGTTCTCTGATAATAGCCAGAGAGATGTCCACTTTAACAAGGACGTGGTCAGAAGAACCAATTGGAGCGAAGGAAGAGCAGCAGATATTGTCAGGGAAATTTGTCAAAATCAGATCCAGAAGAGATGGAGTACCATGGAGATGGATTGCACTTCATCCTTCGATACTAATAAAAGGGTGTGTGTGTGTGTGTGTGTGTGTGTGTGTGTGTGTGTGTGTGTGTGTGTGTGTGTGTGTGTGTGTGTGTGTGTGTGTGTGTGTGTGTGTGTGTGTGTGTGTGTGTGTGTGTGTGTGTGTGTGTGTGTGTGTCTCCTCCATAATTCCAAAACTATAAAACCTAGCAGCCTGAAACTTTGCATGCACACTAAAAAAACTCCAAGGAAGTGCAGAGTGAAAACTGGATGTTTTTGGTTCATTAAAACACCTCTTTTGAAGATGATTAATGGCCTTATTTAATTACATCCTTTATCAGGCGATCCAATGCCACCTCGCCGTCTGGGGTCTTCAGGCATTTCCTAGGTCACCTCACTGGGGTCTAAAGCTGTCATGTTGTTTTTGACCTGCTCAACCCCACCTTGACTTGGAACAGGCTGCAACTTGGAGCAACCTGTTCATCAAAGCTAGGAATCGCTCGGTACATTGAAATGCTTATAAACTCCCGGAGATGTCAGCGTTCGTTGTTTTCTTTCATTTCCGCATATGCGTTCACTATGAGTATCTCTTAAACTAAAACGAATTACAAAATTTAAGCTCCAGAATCGAACTTACAAGCAGTTCTGACTCTGAGAAAAGTGTTCATTTGTCCAATTCAGACATTTGTGACATTTTGGGTGTCTCCGGGAGGTGCATGTTTAATATGACAGGTCGGTGATTGCCAATTGCGTGCCAAGGGAGACCATTCCATTGGAGTGCTTGCTTGAATGCTTAAGCCACTTGGCGAGCGCTCTCCAAGCTGCTTTGTTGTTTTTTCAATCTCACATCGATTAGACGTACGTTTCTGCCTTTGTTCGGCCGTGCGGTGACTCGGGAGGTATCATATCCACTGAAAATGTGCAAGGATCACTTTGTGCGATCTCCATTTGTAATCCATCTCTCACTTTGACATCGATGCATATTAAAAAAAAACAATAAGGTCCATCCGACCAGCTGTTCGCCATGTTTGTTCTCGCTGTGAAGGCACAGAGTATAGATCGACATTTTGTGTTCTGTGGCTTCATATTGTTGCGGGTACGGAGACACCAGCTTGTCACTCAGGGGGATTAATCCTCGATTGTCCCCGGAAGAGCCGGACCTGGGTCCACCGCTCACAATTAACGTTGTGGTACGGTGGGTTGCTTTAGAACCACGAACGCCACCCAGTTAACCATGAGTTCCAGTGTCCACCGTCTAATTATTCCATTTAACAAGAGGTCACATGGTTACCTGAGTGGGGAGCACACCGTCGGCAAAGCATCGATGATATCTCGATTAGATTTTAATTAGGGCGGCCGAGCGTTTTAACCGCTGGTGCGTGCCGACTATTTTTGGTCAAATCTGGGGTAATTACCCCCCATTCAATCTCGGTTCGGACAATGCTAGACCAATGGAAGGAAAGGACAAACACGGACAGGTTGGAAGTCGACAAATGATTTATTTATTAAAAAAAGAACTTTATAATTTCTGAGGTAAATAAATGAATAAATTTTAAAGCAACCAAAATGAATAATTACTCAGGCAAAATCAATCAAAATGACAGGAAAGAGACAGAGGGCAGACGCTTATCGGGGGTGTTGACTTGCAACTATACACAGACAAGGGTACCCAGCACTTCATTCGGGGGGGAGGAGAAGAGTAGTCGTCCGTGAAGCGAAAACGTCCTGAAATGTGTGTGAGTGTCTTGTCCGTCACCAGCACCCAGCCTTGCCGTGCGCCTACTCGCCAACAGCCTTGGACGCCAGTCGACTTCTGGGGGGCACCGAGATCGTCTGTCGCGGGTTTAGACCCTAGTGCTGCGACACGGGCAGCTCCTCAAACTTCACGAAACTGGTGACGTCCAGTGACCCACATGGTCCATTGGTGATTGACCACATGGTCCTCACTCATTGTTGGTGCTGCTCACACCCACATGCGCACCACACGTTCGCTTGCTCAAGCACTGGAAAGGACAAATTGTCTCATTGTTGGCACTGGTCAGACACCCACATGCTCACTCGCTCGCTTCCTCGCTGCGCGTTCGCATGCTTCCTCGCTTGCACACTCGCAGGCTTCCTCGCTTCCTCGCTTCCTCTCTGGCTCGCTTCTTCCCTCGCACGCTTCCTCTCTCGCTTTCTTCTCCCTCTGTATGGACCTCCAATTCCTTTTATATATGCGGCCCGTCTCGGCAGGCACAGAGTCCCCCCCCCCCCAAGCTCACCCCGCTCCACTTGCGCAACGTTACCATGACAACCCGTCCGCTCCAAAAAAAGGCGGGCGTCAGTGCTCGCGAAAGGAATGTGTTTAAACATGTCTGTCATAAAGAAGAAGAAGAAAAAAAAGCTTCCCATAAGAGCGAGGATCTATTCTTACCCTTCTCAACACATCACATTTAAAATCCCATTAGACATGGGGATGGGGCTAATCTGAACATGCATTTAAGGAAATAACTGTCTGAGGACCTGGACGTGTGGATGCAGTCATCAGACCAGATTCCGAAATCCGTAACAATACATTTTTGAATTGGATTTCGCTCATTACCCACTTCAAATCCTCTTTCAAAGAACGCTGTTTCAAGTTAAGTGTGTGTGTGTGTGTGTGTGTGTGTGTGTGTGTGTGTGTGTGTGTGTGTGTGTGTGTGTGTGTGTGTGTGTGTGTGTGTGTGTGTGTGTGTGTGTGTGTGTGTGTGTGTGTGTGTGTGTGTGTGTGTGTGTGTGTAAACGGTATTACCACAATATGCCTGGTGTTTGCTTAATGGTTAAGATGGTGGGCTTGGGATCCTAGGATCCTGAGTTCAATTCCCACTCAGCTGTTTAATTAATACTAGGTGGGGTTGACTGCCTGTCATCCTTCCGAGGTCAGCAAAATGAGTGCCAGCATGCTGGTATCCTGTGTCGGAGTGGCGACCCATCCAGGATTGTGCCCAATAGCCAAGGGGGTCCTATTTTTGTTGAGAAAATAACACTGGCTCCTCTTTTGGGGGAGAAAATAATACGGGGTCCACTTTTTGGCGGGAGAAAATAATACGGGGTCTTCTTTTGGGGAAGAAAATAACACGGTGCCCTCTTTTGGGGGGAGAAAATAACACTGGGTTCTCCTTTTTGGGGGGGCGAAAATAACACGGGGGCCCTCTCTTTTTTGCAAAAATATCGTGGGGTCCTCTTTTTTGGGGGGGGCAAAAATATCACTGGGTGCTTTTGGGGGGAGCGAACCTAATAAGGGCTCCTCCTTGGGGCGAAAATAACACTGGGTCCTCATTTTTTGGGGCAAAAATAACACTGGGTCCTCATTTTTTGGGGCAAAAATAACACGGGGTCCTCGTTTTTTGGGGCAAAAATAACACGGGGTCCTTGCTTTTTGGGGCAAAAAATAACATGGGTCCTCGTTTTTGGGGGGCAAAAATATCACAGGGTCCTCGTTTTTTGGGGCAAAAATAACACGGGGTCCTCGTTTTTTGGTGCAAAAATAACACGGGGTCCTCTTTTTGGGGCAAAAATAACACGGGGTCCTCGTTTTTTTGGGGCAAAAATAACATGGGGTCCTCGTTTTTTGGGGCAAAAATAACACGGGGTCCTCGTTTTTGGGGGCAAAAATAACACGGGGTCCTCGTTTTTGGGGGCAAAAATAACACGGGGTCCTTGTTTTTTGGGGCAAAAATAACACGGGGTCCTCGTTTTTTGGGGCAAAAATAACACGGGTTTCTCGGTTTTTGGGCCGAAAATAACACAGGGTCCTTTTTTGGGCCGAAAATAACACAGGGTCCTCTTGTTTTGGGGAAAAAATAACAAGGGGTCCTCTTGTTTTTGGGCGAAAATAATACGGGGTTCTCTTTTTTGTGGAGAAAATAACACGCGGTCCTCTTTTTATTTTTTTTGCGAAACATCGTGGGGTCCTCTTTTTGGGGGGGGGCAAAAATATTGCGGGGTCCTCTTTGGGGCAAAAATAACAAGGGTCCACTTTTTTTCTTTTTTTTTTTTTTTGAGCTTGGCCTTTTGGGCTGAATTTTTATATTTTTTATTTTTGTGCCCAGGGCCCCCCAAAAAATCTTAATCCGCCGCTCTTCCACAGTGAAGTTGAGCTTACAACCAGTTACATTGAATTAATGTGATGTTGACATAACACAGGTTTAATGGGCCAAATGTCCTCTGTTGAATTCCTTTTGATGTTTTGGATCTGATTGTTGTTGTTGTCGTCGTTCTTACAGTTATTATTGTTTTCCTTTATTTCAGATCACAGAAGAATTCTTCGTTTTTTTTCTCGGTGTAAACAATAAACATGGCTGATGAAGATGAAACAAACGAGGATGTGAACGTGAAGCTCCTGAAAAAAAACAGAAAAAACATCGTTGAGGCGTTGAGTCACGGTCATTCCAAAGCTTGGGATGAAGTGTTCGAGAAGTTCTCAAACGTGAAACAGGGAGGTCTCAACAGTGAAGATTGTCATCAAGTTCAAGCCCAAGAAATTGTTGAAGACAAGATCAGGAAATGCCTCGACATCGTGGATGGAAAAGGTGAAGAGAGTGCAAAGAGCTTCCTGAATATCCTTTACAAGCTTCAACACTCGTTCCCTCATCTGGGACTCTGGATCAAGGATTATCCAGGAAGAAAAGAAGAATCTGTTAATGGTAAGTGCTCGACTTTATATCTCCAGGTAAAATAGAACATTTCAATGAAAATGAAATATAACTCACCATACACCATGGGAGAGTCTATTGTGATGTAAATAAATGCATATTGTTTGTTGTTTGTTTATTTATTTATTTATTGACAGAGGCAGAGAAAATTATTCGGGGTTTACAGGATGGCAAACTTCCCTTCTTTTTGAAAATGGAGAACTCTTCGTTATCAGAGGAGTTGTGGGAAACGTTTCCCGACATGTGTGATGCGGTTGAAGAAGCTCAGTTGTTACCAAACTTCACGTTGAAGGTAAATTGAAGAGAAAATCACGTTTTGTTGCAAAGGGAAACCTTCAAGCTATTAGTTTAATTTTATTTAAAGACGAGCAAATACAACCCGTCGCTTCGCTGATGGGAATATTAAGGTGTGTGGGGGAGAGGGGGAAGGTGGGGGGAGAAAGAGGAAGAGAAGGGGGGAGGTGGGGGTAGAAAGAGGAAGAGAAGGGGGGGGGGAAGAGGAAGAGAAGGGAGGGGAAGGACAGAAGGGAGGGAGGGGAAGGACAGGAGGGAGGGGGAATGCAGGGAGAGAGGGAGAGGGGAGAGAGGGAATCTGGCGGATGAGATGCCCAGTTTAATATCCATCCGAGAGACTGCACACACATTGATGAATCACCCTGCCTGTTTATAGCTGGGTCGGGATTCAAACCCAGGTGAGACAGCTTAGAGTGAGCGTGTATCTCTCAATTATCCTGCCGTGATCTGGCGATTTATTGCTTTATAAAAACTGGATTGATCCGAGCAGCAGTTCTGACTGCTGAAATAAAAGGCTTTCATTTATTCAATTTGCACATTCTTTGACAGCCCTTCCTCTCCTCGACCTCAGCGTATCGTGGTGGAGAGGGTTTGGCAGGAGGATGGCGTGAGCGGAGTGGAATGGAAGACAGCATGAGGGGGAGGGAAGGCAGTGTGGGGGGGGGGGGGTGGTGAGGAAGCGCGACAGGTTGGGAAGGCAGCATGAGGAGAGTGAAAGCAGTGCGAGGCGAAAAGATGGGCGATTAAAACTCGTCCAAGCAGCAACATTTTCTTTTTCGTCCAAACAGCAACAACAGCAACATGATATATAGCATGATATCTAAAATAGTTGTGGATGTTGATTAACAAAACTTGGTTGATTAGTTGGTTCGGTGACAAGAACAAGCAGATTAAATTTTGGTTCAGGTTCGGATCTAGATCCGGCCGATCAGTGGGATGCAAAACATAAACTAATCATCCTGGTGGAGGTATGCGAAATTCCGAGTGCCCCTCAAGTTGCAGCAAGTAATGCACAAACTCTACCTACCCAGGTGGTGGGTACTCTGCTATTGATGATAACGATAACTATTATGGTAATAATGGGATGGAAGTGCAGTCAATTTATGAATTACGTACTATTGGAACTTGCGTTCATTAATTACGTACGAATGAAATGTGAGTACTGCATCTATTAATTGCGTTTTATTGGAATGTCACTGCGTCTATTAATTACATAATATTGAAATGTAAGTATGTGCTGCTTGATCACGTGTTCAACTGTGAGTACGTCTCTTAATTACATATTATTGGACTGTGACTACATCTATTAATTATGCACTATTGGAATGTACCTTATAGACCTTTAGACCCCTTGGTCACCTTAGGCTCCTTTCTAACTCTTTTTTTTTTTTAATATCTTTCAGCCTTTCGTCCTTTTCATACCATTTAAACCCCTTTGACCTTTAGTCCCTTTTTGGATGTTTTAAGACCCTTTAGGCCCCTTTCGATTATTCTGACAATTTAGACCTTAAATTCCACTCTCGAGCTAGACCCTCGAGACCCTTTTGACCTTTTTATACCCAGGGGGTCGAGGTTTGAGTGGCTGTTGCTCATGATCCAGGTGAGCTTCAGGACAGACGGTCCGAGTTTTTCCACATCTCCCTCACCTCTTTTCTTTTGTTCCTTGTCGGTTGGTTTGGTAAAAATAGAACATGCTGTTCATTTTACCGAGCCACATCTGAAAAGCTACAACCTCTGAACTCAGGGTATAGATACAACTTTGTGAGGGAAGCAACATGGTCTCGGAGTCTGTTTTGAGTCTGTCGAGTGATGACAAATTGACCAATGCAGCAATTTTTGGCAAACTGGACGACTAATTGATCCATCAGCAAAGCAACGATATGCTCTGCTCGTTGTTCATATCTTAAAATAAATTGCTTAAAATAGAAAAAGAAGCAAGATTTTCCTTTATGACTTTCATTAATACTGAAGATGTGCTCTTGGTAACTTGCTTTGTTCAGGAAAACTGGAATAGCTGTACCTTGCTATCATCACAACATTGTGCGTGCGTGCGTGCATGCGTGTGTGTGCAGGATTTTGAGGAGTTCAAAAGGAACACTTCTAACAATCGTGTGAATTGTTTGTTGGATCTCATCATGGAGAAGGGAGCAGGGAGTTTCCGCTGTTTCTGTAAAATATTATTACAGGATGATAGAATGAAGGTCCCGATGTTAAAAAGTATCAACAAGCTGGAAAGTGGTAAGAATACAACTCACACGTGGCGTGGCCTTTCATAAATACTGTGTGGTATTCATTCAAATTCTGTGAAACTACAATTCTCCACCGACATGTGGTGCATGAATTGCCTCCTGGTAGTTTGTTTGTGGGATAAAGTGGATTAATTTGTCATAAGTTGATAGTTGATTCAATGGATCTGTTTTTGAAGCAAGGCCGTTTTCCTAAGTCATGTAATGAAGGTGCTGGAAAGGATTCTGGATGGGAGGAAAAGGAAGAGTGGGGAGATGGAGATCGGTGAAGAGCACAGGGGTTAATAAAGGGGGGGGGGATGACGAATGGGATGTTCACACTGAGACAGCTACTGGCGAAGGGGTTGCAAGTACATGGTGAGATGGCATTGGGAGTTGTGGACCAAGAGAAGGCCGACGACGCTGTCCCGAGAGAGATGTTGATGGCGACATTGAGACGGATGGGAATGCCAGATGCAGGTGTTGGGTTGGTGGAAGGAATGCACAAGGGAACAAAGGGAAGAGTTTTGGTTGGTCCTGAGATGTTGGAGTTCAGTGTGACCATCAGTTTGAGGCAAGGAAGCTCTCAGCCCACTCATGTTTATCATGGTGATGGAATGGGTAAGCAGAAGAGTAAATATGAAAGGCATTCTGGGGAAGTTGTTTGCAGACATTCTGGCTGTAGTGGCAGAGAGTAAGCATGAGATGCAGGAAGTACTGGGGGAGTTGAGAAGGCATTCTGGAAGCATGGACTTAGTCTGGAAAAGAAAGGGAAATAGACTCCAGAGAAAGGAAATGAATATCAAGCTAGAGGGGAAGGAGATCAGACGGGGAAATAGGTTTGAGTGCCTGGAGAAACATTGATCGGTGATTGTAAGTCGGAGGCAAAGGTGCGGAAGAGAAGTCGGGTGGGTATAAATGTGTGGAGTGGGGTGGAGGCAGTAATGGAAGACAGCAAAATATCAATGAAATCGAAAGGGAAGGTTTTGGTGTCTCTGTGATGCTGGCCTACATTTACATCTCGAAATGGTGGCACTGACAGAGAGGCAACAACAGAGGTTGCAGGTATGCAAGACCAATTCGGTCAGGAGTATTGTGGGAGTGAAGATGGTGGATAGGAGGAGGATGGATGAACTAAGGGAGGAGATTGGTGTGGAGAGGAACTTGATAGATAGATTTGGAAAAGCCTGCTGAAGTGGTTTGGTATCAATAAGGTGGGGTTGGTTGGAGATTGCAGAGAGTTGGCTGAAGACATGGGGAAGTGCAGGAGTATCGTGGTCGAGGCAGCGCAGAAGCTTGGTACCATTGGACCTCACCCCTTATAAAGGGAAGAGAAAGAGAAGAAGACCATAATATGTAAGGGGGTATGTTAAGCATTTTCTCATGAGGAGTGCTCTTCCTCACATACCATTGGTAACATTAATTGTAATACAGTATAATTGCATTTCTCTTGTGTAGGTGTCAAAGCTCATGGAAGAGAATGGCAGAGTGATAAGGATCAGCAAACATAAAATTGGGGTTAAAGGGAAATGGGAGAACAATGTCATGTGGATTCAAGACAGCACAGAAGACGGAATTGTATGGAATGCTGGAATAGAGATTCAAATGGTACAGTAAAGGTAGAGGTCGTTGAGGCACTCGGAATGAAATATTCGAGAAGAACTCGAGAGTACAGACAACGAAGAACAGTTGCACAGTCATGAGGAGATTCGGATTAATAATGATAGGTAGCTTTTGTATTTAGACCTAAGGAGGGCAACAAAGAAAAGGTTTCTGGAGGATCAAGGGTCTGTGGAGAGGTGAAAGTGCAGGAGCAGGAAAACTAGAATCAAGCTCTTCAAAAAATCAAAAACCTGCAAGATCTCCAATGTACTTGGGGTGAGGTGAGCAAGAAGCAGACTTGTCCAAACTTCCTGTTACAAGAGCTAATGGATTAAAATCCATGCCTTGAAGAGGTTAAAGGTGAGAAGCAGCATCATCGGTCAACAGTAAAGGTAGAGGTCGTTGAGGCACTAGGAATGAAATATTCGAGAAGAACTCGAGATTACAGACAACGAAAAACAGTTGCACAGCCATGAGTTTTTTTTTACCTCTGAATTTACCTCTGAAGGCCTTTTTACCATTGTAAGCTGGGAATAACAAATAAAAGAGAAACCAGTGGACAATTCCAAGGTGGCAGCTGGACTTTGAGGCCAGTTTGGAGATATCTCATCAAGATAGGTGAGAGCTGATTGTGAGGCCCTGGAGCTTCGGAGACTGTTCCTCTCCCTGAGGCTGAATGCAGAAACTAATATTGGGGTTTGCAGGCTGGTCTTGACAGAAAGTATGAATACAGGTATATGTTGGATTAACATACATTCGAGGTGATGACCTGTTGTTTATTTCCTTGAGATGACCTGTGATAGATGATGTGCAATCTATCTGGTGGAGGAGCGAGGAACTTTCTGCACATATTTGAGTCTTATGCAAGGTAGTACATTTAATTTGAGTGATGGGTCATTAATTAGAAAGAGAAGCAAGCATATAACCTTTGTAAAGCACACCCGATAACCAATTGCTTTAAAAACAATCACGAGGACAAAGGAAAACCCGATAAACCTCCATAAGACATGGGATGAAGCTTTGCCCCCACGGTGCCCGTAACAGGCACGGCAGGTCCAGGCACTTGCAGAGAGTCAATACTGATCCAAATATACCCATATGTACCACGTCCGTGTGTGCTGTATACAGTATGTACCTCTCCCGACCTTGTATAGAAACTGCCGATTGTGCATCCCGATCGGGACACGAACTGTACCACGATTGACTGTAGGGCACTCAGTAAGTGGCTTAAGCACTGAAGCAAACACTCCAACGGAATGCCTGGCTTGGCAAGTGATTAACAATTGCCGTTGATAAACTCATGCACCCAGAAACACCCAAGCATCGTCAGAATTTGACAAATGAACACTTTTTTTTAGCGTCTTAACTGCTGCGAAGTTCAATTCTGGAGCTTAAATTTTGTAATCCGGCTTGGTTTAAGAGATTCTTGAAGATATGGCATGTGTGGAAATGAAATAAAACCACGAACACTGGGTCCCTGGGCATTTCTAAGCATTGAAATATATCCAGCAATTTGTAGGTATGATACACAGGGAGTGGATAATATGAGGAAAGTGGACGAAAAAAAAAACTTCATTGTTAAGAAGTTGTTGCGGCCTGTTCCAAGTCAAGGCATGGTTGAGGAGGCCAAAAACATGGTGGCTTCTGACCCCAGCAAGGTAACCCAGGATATGCCTTCAGACCCCAAAGAGAGTGGTGGCCAAGGATGTGCTTGATAAAGGATATAATTAAATAAGGCCGTTAATTAAATAAGGCCGAGGATTTAATTAACCCAAACACCAAATTTTCACTCGTCAAACTCATGATCGGAGATCTGAAGGTTCGAGAAGAGATGAGTCTTGGAGTATGCTGCCTTTACTAATTCCATTCCTTTGATTTGTTGCCTGCAGAAGGCTGACTTGTCTGTCATTGAGAGGGTTAGTTTGGATACCCTTCTGATGAATATGTAATACAGGGAGTCTTCTTTATATGCTCATTTTCACAATGCTTTTTCGCATTAACACTTTTAAGAAGTTAAGGCCCTGTCACACCTTGACGTTTTAGCCAGCGCATGGCAAGGTATCAAAATGTCTGTAAAACGCTGGCGTACGCTGAACTCTTGATGGTCTTTTTTTAAGTTTTGGGCATATAATAATGTGTTGGACGTATGCATAATGTATTCGTAACGTACACAGAACGTTTTAATCACATATAAATAACTTGTACCAACGAATGCTGAGCGTGTTGTCGGCATTCACAACCTATGCCCAACGATAGTGTAACTTATGCATAGCGCGGCAGCGTATCGCCGACGATCATGTGGCGTAGGCTATTTATAGGCTGTGGCTCGATGATTCAAATAATAACCGCACTAGACATCGAAGTGTGAAGCCGCTGTCACACCTTGACGTTTTAGCCAGCGTATGCTGGCACACGTCGAATACGTTATGGGTAAGTTTTGTATACGTTAAGAGCACGCTGAAGCTCGCTGGCATACGTCGTCGTACGTCGAGAAATTTTCAGAATGTTGAAAATTTCTCGACGTACTCGGCGTATGACACACGTTCCGCATATGCTGGCCATAAGTTGTAGGCACGTTGCGTGATCATTGACACGTCGACACACTTTATTTGTAAGGTACTCATAAGTTAAAACACGTCGAGGTAATGGTTAGCGTCGGTGTTCCAGACTCCCTGTTTTTTTTTTTTTTATTTTTCTTTTCTTCGGTATGACGGTGATGTTGACAATTCGATTTCAAGTGAACAGATCGAAATGATGAAAATCAAAGAAGATTTTTGAAGGTTTAAAAAAAACAAAAAAACAATATGCCTGCCAAACCATGTGACCGATGTCATAAAAAAAATTCTGTGTACCAATTTATCCCGAGATGACCCACAAAAATTTTCATACTGATTGGATGTAGTGTTCTACGTATGTAATTATGACGTTATAATGAAGGACCTATGACGTTATTTTTTTTAAAAATCATATTTATTCCCCATGTGGAAGTATGTTCCAAGCGCCATGTTTCAATGTTTTCGTTGGTGATGTTTCACAGATACAGAGATCCAAAGTTTTTCCTTTTTTCCAACATGGCTGCCACAACATGTGACCTACAATATGTTGTCATAATTATCATTAAAACAGTCTACATGAGTAGTCGCTTCCATAGTGAAACTTTCGTGTCAATCCAACAAGCAGTAGCAGAGAAAAACTCTGATGTTCTGTGTGAACAAACAAATAGACCCAAATGCAATACGCTCTCCTCTGGTGAGAGTAATTACTTGTACATGATTACAAAAGCCTCTTCAACTTTGTAGAGAAGTTAGTTTATGTACAAAAATCTGAGCTCATGGAAGCGTGAAATGTCAAAGAGAAAAAAGGCAACTCATTGAGAGTGGTGCAACAAGTGGACAAACAGAAAAAGAGGAGAAAGAGAGATGGAGGAGAGGAGGAAACACTGTAACCTGCAAGCAAAAAGGTTTAAGATGGTGTTAATGTGGGTCTAAACTCTAAAGGATCAAGGATAGAGATGTCGCATGATCATAGTGTAACACCAGCTTGAAGCCTTGTCGGGAAGAGTGTGATTGAATTACCTCTCAAAGGCAGTTCCACGAAGAGGAGAAAAGAGGTGTACTAAGAGTGGTGTATGGTAAGCCTGGACTTGGGGAATTTAACAAGGATGGGGTGATGAGAACAATGCGTGTATCCTGGTAGCATTATGCCTGGTATTGGCTTAATGGCTGGAGTGGTGGGCTTGGGATCCTCGGGTCCTGAGTTCAAATTCTGCTTGGCTGTTGAATTTATACCAGGTGGGGTTAACTCAGCTTGTCATCCTTTCGAGGTCGGTGAAATGAGTACTAGCGTGCTGGTATCCTGTGTCGGAGTGGCGACCCGTCCAGGATTGTGCCCAATAGCCCAGGAGACTGTTTAGGCAGCACCAATGCTCTGCACAGAGTATGGTCCCAATGGATGGATGGTAGGGTTGGTGTGGTTTGGAGGCCGTGAGGGAACTAGACAGGAGAGACGGTTAAAAAACATCTCAATTGTAATACCAAGCTTGCACACTAAAAACTCGGCTCGGCGTCACACGATCCCTATGAAACTGCTGTGGCACTTAGCGGACATGCCGACAATGTTTGGGAAGTCTTGGCGTTCCATAGTACCACTTGCATTTTGCACAATGCGTATTTTTGTCATTCCCCGTGTACGGTCTGTCGTCTGCTACCAGCTATGTTGTACTGCTATCCCGTGCATGTGCACGGGTATCGCGAGTGTCATTGACTTGTTGGTGATGTGAGTATAACAGGCCTTGTTTCATCTTCATGGGGAATTCCATTGATGTGGATAGCTTCAGATTCCACAGAATCACTGGAGAAACAGATATTCATTTATTTCCAACACATTCACATTCTCATTCTTCATAATAATTTGAACAATCAATCTGATTCATCCTCTCCTGCTGTGTGAATGTCAAACAATATATTGCTGGTGTGTTTGTTTTCCAGACAAGATGAAGAAAGAATTGAGAGTTTGGGGTAAGTCCTCCACATTTCACTTCAATGAGGATTAGTTTTGTTTTGTGAAAATCAGTTTTGTTACAGTCAAATTAGTACAGTCAAAACGTCGGATGACCTCCCACAAATTGCAACAAAAGCAAACTCAACAGATTTTGATTCCTGGATATGTCCTCAGTGACAGAAAAAAGTCCAAAGGGATCCTCCCAGGGGGAAAGTCCTGAAATCATGGAAATCCAATATGGCCGCCACCCAGCTTCGGGGAAAATGAGAAAATTGTAAAGATTGATATTTTAAGATGTAAATATATGTTTTTCTGCATTCCAATTGTTTCTAGTTATGGTCAGTATATTGATATACAATAATAATTATAAAAAAGTGAAATGTATTCAGGGTAAAATAAAAAATTATAGCTTTTTTGTCCAAAAATGTCAATTCTTTGTCCCAAAAAAAAAATTTACCTGATAGTGATTTTGGCTCCTGGACAAAAAAAAATAAGAAACGTTGAAGACACAAGATGTAATCAAGTCTATGGCAATACAAATAATTATGTAAATCATTGAAACATGACAAAATTCACAATTCCACTCGGGGCAATACATCTGTCTGACGAAGGTTTCGAAATGAAAATGAAAATTCACATTAAACTCAGAAACTACATCCATTATAAACTTACTACACATGTTGAGAAAAATCAAGCGTATTAAAGTTAGAACTCGACAATGTCGTCATCATCCTCATCATTATCACATGGATTGTTTGTGCAGCCAGAGCCCCTGCAGTTTCCACAAGCTGGAGTGCACTCAATGTTGTTCTTCTTGCATGTGCATCTCATGGTGCTACATTCAGCCTGGCAGTTGCACCTAATGACACGTAACATCTTTTCAGGAGCTGGAGCTATTGATGTCTGAAGTGGCACAAAACCCTCGTCACACTTCTGCCAACCCCAGTCTGTGGAAGAAGTATGTAAGTCTGACGTCTTGAAACGAATCAAAGACCACGTTCAGAAGCATGCCGAGTCTGCAAAGATATCTTCTAGAACTTCAGCGCTCGAGGTTCAGTATATGGACATGCTCGACATTCTACGCAAATACATCCGGGCAGAGCGCACTGGGAACTGGGCACTACATCTTCAGGCCATCCAGGAAATGCTGCCTTACCTGGCAGCCTCGGGCCACAACTTGTATGCCAAATCTGCAAAGGTGTATCTGCAGCAGATGTCCAACCTCAAAACTCAACATCCCAATGTCCAACAACGTTTTGATGAGGGGTTCCATGTGGTTCGACAAAGTGATCGACGAAGTGTTAACATGTATAAGTAACTTGTAGTGACGTTTTGTGGGGCACCCCTACCAGAAGTAAAAATATTATAACTCACAAACACATGTGACTGCCCTTTTAAACAGTTGCTTCTGCTGTTTTACACTGAACTAAAAGAAATATGAAGGAATCCTGACATCCTTGAGTCATTCTATGGTTAGCGCGGCCCCTACAGGCTATCGGACGCAAGCCTAGATCTATTGTAATCTCTGTGCCCCAGAGAGGATATAATAACATGAGACTGTTTCTGTTGTTCCTGCAGGGAATGGGCATACTATTTGGTTAAATGTATATTGGAATGTATAATAGCAAAATTGGAATAACCTTCAGAATCAACATAAACCTCCTTTTGACGTGTTGACTTTCATCACAAGGCCAGATGCATTTTCATTAGTGCGGTGTCTAAAATATAGAAATAAAATATATAGAATACTAAAACATCTATGATGCATAATGAGATTACTTTGACATGGCCAAATACTTTTTCCCCAATTTAACATTAAAGTCAATGTGGAAATGGGAGTGTCCCTGAAACCAACATTTCCTGATTACAGATGGGGTTAATCTATTTTTGATGAAGAAGAAGAGTATTTTTCGTTCCCCTTATCTATCTATAATTCCAGCAATCTCTGAGTGTCTGTGACCGCTGTTTCTCGACAACCACTGGTCCGACCGAATTGAAACTTGCCAGGTATATTGCTGGGGACCTGAGTATGTGCCTTTTCAAGGTTTGATATTAATTGGACAAGTGCTTCCAAAGTTATGGCCATTTATTTACCAACCAATGACATGACACAGTGCTGCGTAGGCGTGGCCGCGCTCCCCATTACGGGTTACAACGTACGTACGGACTTCCGGATAGTGATGACTTACTGTATTATAATAATTCCTCCATTTCTTATGCGCATTTACAGATAAACACAATGCCCCAATCCAGTCGTCGTTTACGAGAGCGAAGGAACGGCCTGTGTAGTTGTTTGAAAGTTTTGGTTTTTTTTCTTTTTTTTTTTGCACGTACGGCCACGCACGTATGGCCACGCACAAACAGCCACGTGAGAGCGAAGGAACGGCCTGTGTGGTTGTTTCTGGCACGCGGTTTGAAAGTTTTTTTTTTGGTTTGCACGTACGGCCACGCACGTATGGGCATGCACTAGTTATATTAAATAATATTAGAGGAAAATGTGCCAAGACCTGTATTCCTTATCAACCCTGACAAGATGGTGTTTATGTAAAACCCTCACCTTTGAACTCTCTAGTCTGGGTTGTATTCTCATCCTGTGTATTAATTATTGAATTGATGATTCACAGACATGGCGTTTCATCAATGAGAACTCTCTCCCTTGGTTTGATGTGAAGATGGGGACACACCAGCGCGTATTAGCATGTCCCAGTCAGATCCCAGGGTATCTTTAGAAAAAGAGTAGGTGTATGTCCCCTTGAAATTAAAAAAAAATCGTAGGTGTATGTCACAGAACAACCATGTCACCCTGAAATAGGAGCACACTTTTGGCTGAGCGATCAATGAACTCTCAATCTGATATTCACCCATTCATGAGTGAATAAACATTACATGTAGTAAAGTGTTCGACCAAATTCTCTATGGCTCCCAATCTCTCTACTCGAGGTGGAGTAATTCTGAATAACCAAGTAATCGGAGAAAGATAACCTAATGGTTACACTAGTCAGCATGGCATTAACTCATTGAAACAGAACATTTCCCAGCAAACCTGTTTCTGTTCTATTTGAGGATCCCTTCCAGTCCTGTTGTGAGACAGGTTAGTGTTACCCGACTGATGCCTTTGTCGCTGGGGCAGAAACTCCTCCCAGTACAAGAGAAACAGTGGGTTCAGACACTTGGTGCACACATACAAGTTAACATGCTGTACAAGATAACATGCTGAATGAAATTAAGTTTTTGTTACTCATTTGATTATATATTCTTTATATTCATTATATATTCATTGATTATATATTCTTACTGAACAGGGAAAGCTCAAGAGGAGTTGAAGAAAGAGTTGTTGGAAAACTTTGACACAATCCAAGACTACAATGCCTCACCAGGAGACTATACGAGTCTTGATGATCGGTTTGTGGAACCCATAATTGTGAAGAGTGAACGAGGGATTGAAGTTGAATCTCAAGAGCACGAGATGATGACACCAAGTAGAAAGTACGATCTCAAGAAGATTAACGAAGATCCGGTCTCCATGGAAGAATTGTTTGATCAAAATAAATCTTCTGTGCAGCGAGTGACCAAGGTGCTGATGTTTGGTAGTCCTGGAATAGGAAAAAGCATGCTTTGTAAAAAGCTCGTTGTTGATTGGGCAGAAGAGAAGGAAAAGATGAAAAACAAATTTGATTTTGTGTTTCTTTTGAAATGTAGGAACTTAAACCACATATCAACTGAAACCACTCTGAAGAAGATTCTCCTGAACGAGTATCCCTCCTTGAAGGAGGTTGTTGATGATTTGATGGAAAATGCTTCCCGGGTCCTCCTGGTTCTTGATGCTCTGGATGAGTTGAAACACCCTCTAGATGTTTGTAAATCTCCACAAGAAGCAAAGGGCATCGGATCCATCATTGCAGGACTTTTACAGGGCACTCTTCTGGGTCGTGGAACTTTAATGGTGACAACAAGACTCGTGGGTCTGCAATGGCTCCGGCATGTACGTTGTGATCCCAGATCTACTTGTAAGGTTGAGATTGTGGGATTCTCTGAGGAGAAAACTGAAATTTTTTTTGAGAAGTTTTACAGAAACGAGGATAAAGCAAAGCGGGTTCTCCAACATCTGTCAGAAAATGAGGTTTTATCATCTCTTTGCTTTAATCCAGTTTTCTGCTGGATCACTGCAACCTGTCTCAGCAGGTACTGTGATTCCCATGAAGGGAGAACACGTGACCCTGGACCCAAAACGATGACTGAACTTTTCTCTCTTTACCTTCACTTGCATTTGGAGCACCATGGAGGGGAATCCATCACCAGCTCTCCAGATGCACTTCTTTGTCTCTGCCGTTTGGCATATCATGGAGTGAAGGAAAAAAAAATCTTGTTCAGTGAAGAAGATTTGAAGAGTGAAGGCATCACTCAATCACCGGCACTGCTCCATTCTTTGCAAAGGATACTCACCAGAGGGAGGAAAGGAGAAGGAATCACAAAACCACATCCAGCATTTCTCTCTCAGGTTTTCCTGAAGACGGAAGTTGAAAGTGTTTGCCATTATGAATTCTTCCACCTGACTGTGCAGGAGTTTTTTGCAGCACTCTACTTCGTCTTGCCTCAATGTGAAGAGTCTGTGGATGAAGTGTTTGTGAAGTGCACGAACAGAGATGATCGGTTTCAGATTGTTCAGCAGTTCCTCTCTGGTCTGTTTGCTGATAAACCGAGAGATACCCTTGGGAGACACTTCAAATTGTCAACAAAACCAAAACATAAAATCCATTCCTGGCTCAAAAAACACAAACAGAAAGACTTGAATTGTTTTCATTGTGTGTACGAGCTCCAGGATGTGGAATTTACCAAAACCATGATGGAGGATGTGGAGTTTCAAAAACTCACAAAGAACATGACCCTTCCTTTGGACTGCACTGTATTGGTTTACGCTCTTCAAACAGCAAACAAACCTGTTGACTCATGGAGGGTCGAAATCGGCCCCATGGATCGTACACAAAGGATGAATATTTTCTCTCCAGCCTTCCATCTGTGCAAAAAGCTTGTGTGAGTCATTTTTCTCTTGATTCTACCAAAACTGTCCCTCTCCCAATCTCCACACGAGTTTCACTCTTTAAAACCCACATTTCCTTATTTCATCATCCACATCATCCATCCATCCACATCATCCACATCATACACTGGAAGCCCAGAGCTCCAAACAAGCTGCCATTCAGACGGGATTCCCCCTGAGATGAAGTAAAGATGAAATGTTAAATAGTTTTTTTGTATTGTGCGAGTTATGACTGTGTTGTGATAATTTGGTGTACAGTGTCAGGGTCAAGGTGACAGTGCAGGTAGAATGGGTCCTAAGTTTGATTGAGTTTGTGTTGATAGGTTTTAAGTGCAGGATTGTAACCAGAACAAAGTGTAGATAATGTTAAGCTGCTGTCACACCTTGACCATTTAGCCAGCGTATGCCGATTTATGAAAAATTTGTCTAAAACGCTGGCACACGTCGAATATGTTATGGGTATGTTTTGTATACGTTGAGACCACGCTGAAAACACTGCCATAAGTCGTAGTACGCTGGCTTTGAACGTTGTACTTTTGGGTTGTCCTCAAATTTTTGCACGCTTGAAATTTTATGATGGATGCCGGCGTATGACTCGCACGTTCCGCTACGCTGGCCGTAAGTTGTAGGCACGTTATGCGATCGTTGACACACGTCGACACACGTTACTCATAAGTCGAAACATGTCGAGGTAATGTTTAGCGTACCTGAAACTTATTTCTAACCTATGAGTAACGTTTTGTAAGCACGCTACATGAACGTTGTTCACACTTCACAACACGTTACTTTAAAAAGACGTAGACGTATTTGACGTCTTCAGGGCGACAACAGAACTTAATGAACGCATTTCTAACTTTCAGATACCGTATAATGGCGTATTGGCAGCGACTATGGGAATTGGTATATACAAATGGGCTTCACAAGAGGAACCCATCATTGTTCCAGACTCCATGTTGAGTAGATGTCAATGCCAGTAGCATCAGTAGTAGCAATACTATTAGTAGTAGTTGGTGTGCGTGACACTAGTAATAGTAGTAGTAGTAGTAGTAGTAGTTGTAGTAGTAGCATTGGTAATTGAAAAAGGGGCTTCGCAGGAGGAACCCATCTTTTTTTTTAGACTTCGTGGTGAGTACATGTCCATGTCATTCCGAGAGATGGAGGATACGGGAACGCTGAGACAACAATACCTACCTGTCCTCCAACATCAACATGACCTCATCGAGTTGACACTGCACCAGTTGCGTGCCAATAGAGCCGAGAGAAGAAGACGTGAACGGAGGAGAAGGAACTGGGTGAGACCATGGATCGGGAGGCGACGCCATTACGGCATATATGACCAGCTCATGGTGGAACTCCGGAACGAGCACCATGCATCCTTCATCAACTTCCTGCGAATACCCCCAGCGATGTTCGACGAGCTGCTAGCCAGAGTGGGTCCTAGGATAACCAAGCATTAGTATTAAATCATTTCAATAGTCCATTGGAAGCGATTTAACTCGTTCAATGGAAACGATTTCAATTGCCGAGCACCAGCGTCCAAAAACAATAGGCGAGTGACAGGAATTTATTAAAAGTGAAGTTGCAGCCTATGAATAGAAAACCTCACGTAATCGTCGACGATAAGCTGCCACGTTGGGCATAGGTTGTGGACGCCTAAAACACCCTAATCAATCGTTGGTATAACTTATGTATAAGTTATCGAAGCGTTCTGTATTCATTACTAGTGCATTATGCATTTGTCCAAGTCGTTTTGAATACTTTAAAAAATGTAACAAAAAAACAGTTCATCGTGGGAATGAGAAAAAAAAATTAGCCAAAAAGAACATCGAACAATGGTGCAAAGTAGTCTCCTATTCGTGGACACAACGATGATCAATCATCACCACACGCTCCCCATCACGCTCACCTACTACTACTGACATGGACATACTACTACTACTACTACTACTACTACTACTACTACTACTACTACTACTACTGATACTACTGACATTGACATCTACTCAACATGGAGTCTGGAACACTGACGGGTTCCTCTTGTGAACCCCATTTGTATATACCAATCCCCCTAAACGCTGCCAATACACCATTATACGGTAGCTGTAAGTTAGAAACACATTCAGTCAGTTCTGTGGTCATCCGGAAGACGTCAATCAAATTTGTCTACATACGACAATGTGCGTTTGAGATACGTTACACATAGGTTCAAAGCACGCTACTCATAGGTTTCAAAGCATGTTACTCATAGGTTAAAAATTAAGTTTCGGGTATACTAAACATTACCTCGACGTGTTTCGACTTATGAGTAACTTACAAGTGACGTGTGTCAACGATCTCGGAGCGTGCAGATAACTTACGCCAGCGTATGCGGAACTTGTGAGCGATACGTCGAGTACGTCGTAAAATTTTCAGCATGCTTGAAATTTCACGACGTACCAGACGTACCACGTAATATGACAGCGTACTTCCTCTTTTTCAGCGTGCTCCTAACGTATACACAACTAGCCCATACCTTATTCGACGTGTGCCAGCGTTTTACACACATTGTTCATAGGTCGGCATACGCTGGCTAAATCGTCAAGGTGTGACTGCGATGTTGACACTTCCAATTTTCAGGCGGTTATGATTTAAATCGGCGTGCGGTAGCCTTTTAACAGACTACGCCACGAGTTCGTCGGCGATATGTGCAGCATGCTATCCCTAAGTTAAACTATCGTTGGGCATAGGTTGTGAACGCCGACAGCAGGCTAAGCATTCGTTGGTATAAGTTATCTATAACACAACGAAACGTTCTGTGCCCATTACTAATATGTTATGCATACGACCAACACTTATGAATACGATCAAAACTTAAAAAAATCTCAAAACTTCAGCGTACGCCAACGTTTTACATAGATTTTTATACGTTGTCATTGCTGGCTAAAACGTCAAGGTGTGACAGCGCCTTTACTCTGGAGTACCTGGAAGGGTTTGTAAAGATGGATGGATTATGTGGTGTGGTTTATTGAGCATTATGCTTTTGTTAAAAATATTATGAGCCGATCTGAAATTTAAATTTCAGATAAGGTATCGTCATCACACACCATCCGCCAGGCTCCCATTTTGACTTCTCCGGCCAAACCACTGGGCCGATCCGGCTGAAATTTGGCAGCAAGTTTCCTCTCCTGACTGGTACAACAGCAATTGCAAAGCTCGTTCCAGTCACATGGCTTTAAGTCAGTCAAAATGGCCGACTTGTAAATGTCTTCAAAAATCTTCGAAAGACCCACCAGTCAGAATGCGACCAAATTTGGGTTACAACATTAGGACAGGGTTGGGATGTTAAATTGCAGAAGTCATGCGTATCACTTGACCGGAAGTGTCAAAATGGCCGACTTAGTCATTTTTTTGAGAAAATCGCATAAATTCCTTCAAACATCTTCTTCATCAGACCCACCAGTCAGAATGTTATTTTGGGCTAGAACATTAGGACATGATCCTGGTGCTAAATTGCAGAGGCCATAATGATCACATGACCAGAAGCGTGTCAAAATTGCGGCCGTGCAAATTCACTACAAAATGTTGTTCACCAGACCCACCTGTCAGAATGCTATCAAATTTGGGTTGCAACATCAGGCTAGGATAGGTATGTAAATTATATTGCAGAAGTCATGCTGATCACATGACCGGAAGTGTGTAGAAAATGGCGGACTTCATAAATGTTGGAAAATCGTGTAAATTCCTTCAAAAACCTTCCTCTCCAGACCCATCAGCCAGAATGCTACCAAATTTGGGTTGCAGCATGCGGTATGGGCCCAGAGAAGCGACAGGCCCATTGGTCCTATTTTGTGGAATATCATTTCACACTATCCAATAAATAAGATTCATCGGATGTCTGTCTGTGTTTATTCACATTTTTTGCAAGGACTGCTGGACGGACACCCACCAAATTTGGCACACAGCCCAAGTCCGATCCGGGGATTGCCGTAAGCTGATTTTCATCCACCACCTGAGCCATTAAAGATCACTTTTCTGGGTTTTTCATTTATATGCAATCTCATTGGTCAACAGGATATCACGTGACATAACACAGCCAAAAGGCCAGCACACCTAATTAGTCAAGCTGTGTCTTCCACTTATTGGCTCACTGCACAACTAGCCTGACTCCACGCACAATTGAGACCAAACTAAATAATGCGTTCACCTTTTTCATGATATCTGCTCCGGTAACTGGTGTACAGTAGGTTCTTCTTCGTAATCGCCATGTCATGCCTGTCCCTTGAAGATGTATGGTTTAAAAATAGCGTTGTATATCTCTGTAAAGGATCAATTTGCTTTTAGAAATGGAACTTTACAATGCCCACACTTTCTGCCTCCCCTCACGGCTTCCATCCCATCCATCCAACAGTTTTTACAGAAAGATCCATTGTTGACTGTGACTGGACATTTGATATCATTTTTCACATCATCTGACACAGCTAAAATGGGAACCCAAATGGTCAGACCATGTCGACAGCTAATCTTTCCCTTGTGTCTCTTTTCCGATTAATAAAGTTTTGTAATTTTGTGATTAAAAGTCTAAATATTCTTCTTCTTCACACTTTTCCGTGTCACCACACGCTGAAGTCCACCGCAGTCTTCGTATTGTAATTACGGGTTACATCGTGGTACGATTCAACTCAATGGGTGAATAATTTTTCGATTTTCCACAAATTTGCCTTGCGTCAATCCATCCTTGACAGGTGTATAGTGCAGTAAGGCCATCTGCAACGATTGAGAGAGGATGCTGTGCCGTGTCCGTGCCGCTGTCATGTCATGTCATGCCGTGCCATGTCCCCCGTGATCAAGTCGAAAAAAACAACCGTCGTTTTAACTGTTGTACAGTCTCTGCCGAGCTACTCGCACGTGGGCACGGGTGATTTGAGTTATGGCGCGGTACAAAATGGTGCTCTGGGAAAGTGTCAAATGGGATGATTCCATAACACACAGGACATCTTGTCAGCTTGCGATAGTGGGACAAAGCATTCGTCGCCATTTTGTCTGTGGTGTCCGAGGTGCCTGGGTCGTTTATGTGCTGTGTCGATGCTGGAGTAAAGAACAGATTTATCAATGAATTTTAAAAATCCCTTGTATACCAGTACTATCAATTTAACGGAAAGACAAAGCCTTGATTTTCAATGGCTTTCCGAACAAAATACAAAACATTTTGCATTTGGGTTCTCCTTAACACTCGACTAAAATGTTTCGTTACAAAATATGACCACAAAAGAGGCAAAATGCATTTCAAGTGAGTGAGGCATCTATCAACTGATGGGTTATGAGAACACTCATGTCAGACTTGGACAGAAAGCTGTTAATTACGTATGAAAATTTTATAACAATGTGTTCATGCTCACCCACGTCTGACCCTCTCCATTTTGTGTGGCTGTTCCTATGAAAGTAAGAATCTCTTTTCGTTCGATCTTCACATCATACTTTTAAGCATGGTTAAAAATACAAATAACTCCTATCGAGATATACTTCAGCTGCACGACGTGTCTGCCTTTGGGCAGCAAGAGACATTTGAGCAGTGTGAAGGCGATTTCAAGGTCAACAGAGGTGCAGCTCTGCTGCCCGATCTTAGGAAACATCACAGCAGCATGAAACTTGGAAAAACAAAGATAGTACTCATCATGCTTCTGCCCAATCTAAAGGCCCGGTCACACCTTGACGTTTTAACCAGCGATGGCAACGTATTAAAATGTATGTAAAACGCTGCCTGACGTTGAACTTTTGATGTTTTTTTTTTAAGATTCGGACGTATTCATAACGAGTTGGTCGTATGCATAACATATTAGTAATGGACACAGAACGTTTCGTTGTGTTATAGATAACTTATACCAACGAATGCTGAACCTGTTGTTGGCCTACACAACCGATGCCCAACGATAGTCTAACTTCGGCATAGCGCGTTGCACGCATCGCCGACGATGTCGTGACGTAGCCGATTAAAAGGCTGAAGCACAACGATTCGAATCATAACTGCCGTAGAAATGGAAGTGTCAACATCGCGGTCACACCTTGGCGATCTTGCCAACGTATGCCGACCTAAGAAAAATGTGTCTAAAACGTTGGGGCACGTCAAATACGGTATGAGTAAGTTTGGTATATGTGAGTAGAACGCTAAAGTACGCTATCATACGTCGTAGTAAGTAGAGTACGTCAAGAAATTTTAAACATGTTCAAAATTTTACGACGTACTCGGCGTATGACACACGTTCCGCATGCGATGGGGATAAGTTTTACACACGATATGTGGACGCTTACACACGTCCACAAAGGCTACTTATAAGCTACTCGTAAGTCGAAACACGTCGCGGTAATGTCTTTTTTACGCGAAACTTATTTCTAACTTATGTTTGACGTGCTTTGAACCAATTCTTTATGTAGTCCCAACACATATTGACGTATGTAGACGTATTCCAATGACGTCTTCCGGTCGACAAAAAAATAAATGAACGTGTTTCTAGCTTACAACTGCCATATAAAGACGTGTTCCCAGCGATTTTGGGAATTGGTATATAAAAATGGTGTTCATAAAAGGGGAACCCAACAGTGTTTTCGAGTCCTTTTTGAGTCGATGTCCATGTCAGCAGTAACAGTATCAGTATTAGTATTAGCAGTAGTTTGTTCATGTTGGCAGTAGTAGGTGAGTGTGAGGGGGAGGGTGTGGGTTATGATGGATCGTCCTTGCGTCCGCGTGTCCACGGGTAGGTTCATAGGCTGCCACGCAACAATATAAATGGCTGCATCTCCACGATTGAAAGTAGACGCTTGCGCTCAACAATTGGATTTTTTTTACACTCAACGACTTTTAAACGGTACCACTCACCTATTTTCATTGTTTACAATGAACGATTTAATTTGCTGTCACTCGCCTTTGTTTTTTGACGCTGGGGTTTGGAAATTTTAATCGTTTCTATTGAACGTGTTAAATCGCTCAAACCCCACTATTGAAAGTAGACGCTTGCGCTCAACAATTCGATTTTTTACACTCAACAACTTTTAAACGGTACCACTCAGCTATTTTCATTGTTTACAATGAACGATTTAAATTGCTGTCACTCGCCTTTGTTTTTTGACGCTGGGGTTTGGAAATTTGAAGCGTATTTTCTGATCGTGTTAAAACGCTCAACTCGACTATTTTAAATAGACGCTGCCGATGGACAATTGGAATCATAGCCAAGCTAGACATCGAAGTGTGAACATCCTCGTCATGCCGAAGAATAGTTTGAAGAATGCTGCAAATAAGTGTCCTGGCCGTGGCCGTGGACGCTGACGCAAGGACGATCCGTTATACCGACGTCTTTCAGCCTATGAGTAACTTAAAAGTAACATCTGTCGATGTGTGGCAACGATCGCGTAACGTGCCAACAACACGTTAATCATAGGTTAGAAATAAGTTTCGGGTACGCTAAACATTACCTCGGCGTGTCTCAACTTATGATTACCTTACAAGTAGCATGTGTTGACGTCTGTCAACGATCGCAGACCGTGCCTACAACTTGTGGCCAGCGTAGCGGAACGTGTGAGTCATATGCCGGCATACGTCGTGAAATTTCAAGCATGAAAAAATTTGAGAACAACCAAAAAGTGCAACGTTTAAAGCCAGCGTACAACGACATATGGCGGTGTTTTTCAGCGTGCTCTCAATGTTATCAAAACTTACCCATAACGTATTCAACGTGTGCCAGCGTTTTAGAAAAAAAATTCAAAAATCGGCATACATTGGCTAAAGGCCCGGTCACACCTTGACGTTTTAGCCAACGTATGCCGATTTTTGAATTTTTTCTAAAACGCTGGCACACGTTGAATACGTTATGGGTAAGTTTTGATAACATTGAGAGCACGCTGAAAAACACTGCCATACGTCGTTATGCGTTGGCTTTAAACGTTGTACTTTTCGGTTGTCCTCAAATTTTTCATGCTTGAAATTTCACGACGTATGCCAGCGTATGACTCACGCGTTCCTACGCTGGCTACAAGTTGTATGTACGGTCTGCGATCGTTGACAGACGTCAACACATGCTACTTGTAAGTTAATCATAAGTTGAGACATGCCGAGGTAATGTTTAGCGTACCCGAAACTTATTTCTAACCTATGATTAACGTGTTGTTGGCACGTTACGCGATCGTTGCCACACATCGACAGACGTTACTTTTAAGTTACTCATAGGCTGAAAGACGTCAGTATAATGGATCGTCGCTGCGTCAGCGTCCACGGCCACGGCCAGGACACTTATTTGCAGCATTCTTCAAACTTTTCTTCGGCATGACGAGGATGTTCACACTTCGATGTCTAGCTTGGCTATGATTCCAATTGTCCATCGGCAGCGTCTATTTAAAATAGTCGAGTTTGAGCGTTTTAACACGTTCAGAAGAAACGCTTCAAATTTCCAAACCCCAGCGTCAAAAAAACAAACAAAAAAACAAAGGCGATTGACAGCAATTCAAATCGTTCATTGTAAACAATGAAACTAGCTGAGTGGTACCGTTTAAAAGTCGTTGAGTGTAAAAAAAATCCAATTGTTGAGCGCAAGCGTCTACTTTCAATAGTGGAGTTTGAGCGAATTAGCACGTTCAATAGAAACGATTAAAATTTCCGAGCGCCAGCGTCAAAAACAAAGGCGAGTGACAGCAATTTAAATCGTTCATTGTAAACAATGAAAATAGCTGAGTGGTACCGTTTAAAAGTCGTTGAGAGTAAAAAAAATCCAATTGTTGAGCACAAGCGTCTACTTTCAATAGTGGAGATGCAGCCATTTAAATCGTTGAGTGGCAGCCTATGAACCTACCCGTGGACACGAGGACGCAAGGACGATCCATCATAACCCACACCCTCCCCCTCACACTCACCTACTACTGCCAACATGAACAAACTAATACTAATACTAATACTAATAGTAATACTGATACTGATACTGTTACTGTTACTGCTGACATGGACATCGACTCAAAAAGGACTCGAAAACACTGTTGGGTTCCCCTTTTATGAGCAGCATTTTTATATACCAATTCCCAAAACCGCTGGGAACACGTCTTTATTTGGCAGTTGTAAGCTAGAAACACATTAATTTTTTTTTTTTGTCGACCGGAAGACGTCATTGGAATACGTCTAAATACGTCGATGTGTGTTGGGACTATGTAAAGAATTGGTTCAAAGCACGTCAAACATAAGTTAGAAATAAGTTTCGCGTAAAAAAGACATTACCGCGACGTGTTTCGACTTATGAGTAGCTTATAAGTAGCCTTTGTGGACGTGTGTAAGCGTCCGCATATCGTGTGTAAAACTTATCCCCATCACATGCGGAACGTGTGTCATACGCCGAGTACGTCGTAAAATTTTGAACATGTTTAAAATTTCTTGACGTACTCTACTTACTACAACGTATGATAGCATACTTTAGCGTTCTACTCACGTATACCAAACTTACTCATACCGTATTTGACGTGCCCCAACGTTTTAGACACATTTTTCTTCGGTCGGCATACGCTGGCAAGATCGCCAAGGTGTGACCGCCATGTTGTCACTTCCATTTCTACGACAGTTATGATTCGAAGACAGTTATGATTCGAATCGTTGTGCGTCAGCCTTTTAATAGGCTACGTCCACGACATCGTCGGCGATCGTGCAACGCGCTATGCCGAAGTTAGACTATCGCTGGGCACCGGTTGTGTAGGCCAACAACAGGCTCAGCATTCGTTCGTATAAGTTATCTATAACACAACGAAACGTTCTGTGTCCATTACTAATATGTTATGCATACGACCAACTCGTTATGAATACGTCCGAATCTTAAAAAAACATCAAAAGTTCAACGTCAGCCAGCGTTTTACATACATTTTAATACGTTGCCATCGCTGGCTAAAACGCCAAGGTGTGACCGGGCCTTAAAACGTCAAGGTGTGACCGGGCCTTTAGGAAACATCACAGCAGCATGAAACTCGACAAAACATTGATTGTACTCATCACGCTGCTGCCCAATTTTCGGAAACATCACAACGGCGTGAAACTTGACAAAGCAAAGATAACACTCATCGTGCTGCTGCTAAATCTCAGGAAACATCACAGCAGCATGAAAATCGACAAAACATTGATAGTACTCATCACGCTGCTGCTTGATTTCAGGAAACATCACAGCAGTGTAAAACTTGACAAAACATTGATAGTATTCATCACGCGACTGCTCGATCCCAGGAAACATCACAGCAGCATGAAACTAGACAAAACAAAGATATCACTCATCATGTTGCTGCTTGATCTCAGGAAACATCACAGCAGCATGAAACTCGACAAAACATTGATAGTACTCATCACACTGCTGCCCGAACTCAGGAAATATCATAGCAGTGTGAAACTTGACAAAACAAAGATAGCACCCATCGTACTCTCATTAGAACACAAGAAACTCCTGAACATCATCAAATGCAACAAAGCTTTTTCCATGGCACTGCACAGCATTTACATATCAAAGTGAAACTGAATACGATAGTAAAGGCTTAATTGGATCATTGTCTTTGCAATGCCAAAACTGCGGTGCATAGAAATGAAAAAGGGAAACTCCTGCCATGTGTTGTTCCAATGGAAAAGTTAAACTGCCACTCAATGAGGAGCTTCCTGAGCCCTTGAAAGAACTGTTGTTTGGGGAATCTCTTCAATCCAAACACTTCACCAAAACATCAGAAAGTACAATTCGTGCTTTCAAATGACATCTTTTGGTGCTACCAAATAAATTTTGGAGTGGAGTTTCATGCCGATCTTTAAGATCCAGGGTCAAGTTTATGACAGGATTGGATCTGTCTGTCACTTACCAGGAGAGGGACCCAAGTTTGCCGAAATTTATTTCATTGGCGATGCACATGAGCAATGCATCCAACGATGCAGCAAGACTCCTGGGGTAAAACCTCAAATTGTTGTTATTCTTCAAGAAGTGTTGCACCAACAAAATGAACTGAATGGGAGCTTCAAATGTCCTGCTCAGTAATTAATGACCTCTCTAGAGTACAAAATAATCATTTATGCTGACAAGGTACCCACAGGGGAGCATACAAAATGATTCAATGCACCAATGTGCAATGAGGTGGCTGCACTTTTGGTTGGAGAAGCCCATGGAAACAGGGGCATTGCACTCCATTACCAGGACAATTCTGTTCACGGCATCTCAGAGACCAACAAAGCCTATGATGCACTGCAATATCCAATTGTCCTCTGGCAAGGACAAGATGGCTATCATTTTGAAATTGAACAACAAAACCCACAAACTGGACTGTCAATTGCAAGCGAAAATGTTTCCTCAAATTATTTCTATGCCGAATGCATCATGGTCAAAGAAAGTGTCAACCATTTACTCAAATGTGCAGCCCTGTTCCATCAGTACATAGTTCACATTATGCCAAAATTGAAGGTGAGCAACTTTGTTACATTCTACTGAACCAGAAAACTCTCAGGGTGGAGTCTTATGCCCACTTGCAAGATGCAATCAATGCAGATGGTGATGACAACAACCTTGGCTAATTGGTGATTCTGCCTTCAAAATTTACGGGTGGCCCAAGATAGCGTGAGCGTACTCAGGATGCCATGACTAATATGGGACACTATGGCACAACTGACCTCTTCATTACCTTCACCTGCAATCCCTCATGAAGTGCGATCCAACATGAGCTTTTCCAGAACCAAAAACCAAATGGCCACCATGATTTGCAAGCAAGGGTCTTCAAGGAGAAGCTTATCCAGCTCATGAATTTAATCACCAAAGAACAAGTTCTTGGAGTCACATGTACACCATAGAGTGGTAGAAGTGTGGCCTCTCACATGCTCACATTTTGCTTTGGCTGATGGTGAAAGTTCATTTAAATTTTAGATGGAATTGATGTGATTATCAGTGCTCAGCTTCCTGATCCTGAGAAGGACCCTGTGCTTCAGTATCTGGTGTGCAAACGGATTGTTCATGACACCTGTGGTGAAGCAAATCCAAACTCACTCTGTACGCAAGACCACAAATGTACAAAAAGGTATCCAAGGAAATTCCTCCAAGAGACAGAGTCTGCGCATGATGGCTACCCTCTTTACCGCCACAGAAAGCCAGGTAATGGAAGCTTTGAGGCAACCATAAAAACCTCGAGGCATGAGGAAATCAAAGTTGTCAATCACTGGTCGTGCCTTACTGTCCTTTGCTTTCTAAGATCTTCAAAGCCCACATCAATGTTGAATTTTGCATCTCTGTAAAATCCATCAAATACTGCATGTGTGTAAATATGTGAACAAGGGTTCAGATATGGCTGTTTTTGGACTTCGGCAAGAGGGTGTTCAACACAATGAAGTTACAAATTTCCAATTACATAAGCAGCAAGCCCAATACATCAGCAGCAATGAGGCTATTTTGGAGAATCCTGAATTTTCCTATTCATGAGAGACTGCTGTGGTCCATCTTGTTGTTAATTTGGAAAATGGTCAACGTATTTACTTCACTGAAGAAAATGTCCAGCGCCAAGTCCAACATCCAAAGGCAAAAACCTGAACTGCCTTCTTAAAATTGTGTCAGGAGGATGAATTTGCAGCCACATTGTTGTATCCCCAGGTAACAACTCATTAAACTTGGATAGCAAAAAACACTTGGAAAAGATGGGCCAGAAATGCAACCTCTGATGCACTTGGAAGAGTCGATACAATCCATCCAAACAATCAAGAATATTACTTCTTGCAGATGCTGTTTATTGTTGTTCATGGACCAAAATCATTTGATGATCTGAGAACATTCAACGACAGTGTGTGCCAAAACTTCCGGGAGGCTTTCTTCTCGCATGGGCTTCTTGAAGATGACAAGCATTTGGATGATGCTCCAACAGAGGCAGATGTAACCCAATGTCCTCCTCACTAAAGTCTTTTTTGCATCATTCTTCAAGCATGTGCTCCTTCCAACTCAGTGCAACTATGGAAAAACCACAAAGAGAACCTGAGTGAAAACATTCTTTACATTGCTCAAAGGCAAAATCCTAGCGTTGAGGTCACCTACACAGATGCCATATTCAATCAAATACTGATCCTAATTGAGGCAAAATTTCTCTCTTTGGATATGGGAGACCAATGGTTTTAAGATCTTTGCCTCCCAGTCAGAGATCTTGCATGAAACCTCTTAAAATATCTTGGACATGCTCCACTATCTTGAGGGAAATGAGCCAAAATTAACTGCTGAACAAAAACTTGCATATGAGGAGATTCTGAGAGACATTGAATCGCAAAAAAGGGGGAATGTTTTTCCTTGATGCTACTGGTGGAACTGGAAAGACTTTTCATTTGAATCTTGTGTTGGCCAAGATCTCCCAAAAACAAAACATTGCATTGGCAGTGCCATCATCTGGCATTGCAGCAACCTTGCTGTCTGGAGGTAGAACAGCCCACTCAAACATCAAACTTCCCCTAGATTTGTCATATAATGAATCACCTGTTTGTACCATATCTCAAGAAACTGCATTGGCTAAAGTTCTAACTGACTGCCAGCTCATTGTCTGGGATGAGTGCACTATGTTCCACAAAGCAGCGTTTGAAGCCATCAACACAACAATGAAAGATCTACATGGGAATAGCAGAATCATGAGTAGTGTTTTTCGCCAGACCTTGCCTGTGGTCCCAAGGGGTACAAAAGCAGATGAACTTGATGCACGTGTCAGGTCATCTTTTCTACAGATATGTGCAAAAGCTGCAATTGAAAACGAACATAAGAGTCCACATACATGGTGGTGAGGAGGCTGGAAACTGCTTATGCCTCACTTGAAATTGGAAATGGACAGATTGCAGCAGATCCCTCAGATGGCCCTTTTGCCATTCCAAAAAAAAAAAAATGTTGCCTCATCTGCAGAAGTCCGAGAACAGAAAGTTTTCACAAACATGCAAGAGCACTACAAAAACTTAAACTGGCTCTGTGAGCAAGCCCTTCTTGCACCCAAAAATGATGCTGTGGATGTCATCAACAATAGACTTCTTCAAATGATTCCTGCTGACGCAAAGTCATAAAAGTCAATTGATTCCATCTTTGACTCTGAGCAAGTAGTTCACTATCCTGGAGATTTCCTCAACTCTATGCAGCCACCTGGTGTCTCATCTCACAACTTGGTGCTAAAAGTTGGAGCTCCAATAATGCTGCTGAGGAATCTTCATCCACCCATGTTATGCAATGGCACAAGGTTCATTGTTAAACAAATGCTACCATATGTGTTGGACGCTACTACCATAATCACTGGAAGCTTTATCTCTGTACAGCAAAATTACTAAAACAACGGGGGCTATGATATTTTATGTCTTTTTTTCCTTGTTTAACTCTAAGTTGAGGCTCGTGGAATGGATCAAGACCTAACAGAACAAAAGTACCAGGAGAAAGAGAGTAGGAAAACACTAACAGCATTGGGAAGGGATAAAATAGAAGGAGACTTGGAGAAATAAGGGATGTAGCAAAGATTGAGGTCGAGGGAAGGACATGGGGTCAACAAGATGGATTCAGCTGCAATCATTATGTTCATCAAGATGGCTGCCGCCTTTATCAATGCAGCCCTCAGAGCCAATCCTCACATAATATTATGGATCTGGCTAACTTTAATACCCTTATGTTTTATGCAATCTGCTACGTTTACAGCAAGAAAACAATTTTTACCTTTCTTTTCCCATCACCTAAACTGCAACTCAGTTGTGTTAGGAACTGGCTGGCAGTGAGTGTTTTCCTGGCAAGAGGTGTCTGATGTGACAAAACTGTATCATTCATTAGAATTATTGTTTTCTACTTCCTGTTGGAAAGACAATGTTCAGATTTCAGACTTGCTTGGATTGTATGACACAAGCAAAGAAACCCTCCTTCAAAGGATGGGGTAAATCCCCCACTTTTATGATGTCCATGCGGTATTTTATTACGATTTGTAATACCGGCTTGCACTAAGTGCTGCAATCCGATACATTTATGTCAAGAGAATTGAGGTCCTCATCCAGCCCTGATCCAATGGGACGATTAATCTTTTTTTTTTAGTCATATCCTTTCTAACCCGAAAGCCTTCCCGTGCACCCCACAAGTACAAAAACCAGTTTTCAATATATTATATCCACACTGAGATCGCAGAATGTCTCAAAACGTCACATAACATATCAGGATGTCACAGACCATACCAGGGCGTCACGGAATGAAAAGAAAGGGGGCACCCCACTTGAAGGTTTGATCGGCAAAATGAAAGGAGACTTTTTCCCAAGAAAGATCATAACTGGTTTGAGTGACAACATCTTCAAGATCATTGTGAAGAACGAAGATGAGAGGAAACTATGTATCGAAGTTGGCCCGTCAAACCAGATATTTACTGGAAATCCTTCATCGTGCAAAGTCCTTCCTCAGCTCACCTGACCTCTTATCCGATGACAAGGTCGTCATCCCCAGTATAATTGAATACTGCTCTCCCCTCTCGACTGACACTCCTGCCTCACACATTGCTCAGCTTGATGTTGAGGAAACCAAGGCCTTTAAAATCCTTGCTATGTTCCATGATGAAGCTGAGTACTTGGATCTATCACTTTCACATCACATACAGGTTGGTGGTCAATCTCTTCTCTCGCTTTCTTTGTGGTAGCGCACCCCCTGCTCTTTCCGAATTTCCTCTTGTTTTGCACACAAGCCTTTTTAGGCCTGTGAGGAAAGCCTGGAGTGATGTGTACCACATTCACCTCCATACTGTTTCGCCTGGGCTTGAATCTGTATTGGTACAGCTGCACCCCCAGCAAATGATGATACCCATAGCCATGTGCTCCATACTAAACAAGAGGAAGAATCCTTTTGTGCACTTTTAAATTCGGTCTCGGTCAACAATCTCACCTCACTCTCTGCCTTCTCTCTCTACAGGTTTAGTTTGCAGTCTATTGGTGATGAAGGTTTTGCAATTCTGATGAAGTCCCTGGTGAGCAAACCAAACCGACTGAAAGAACTCAGGTGAGTGTACCTTTGTATCATTCGAGTGAGTACATATGTATCATTTAGATGAGTACCTGTGTATGGATCATTGGGATGTTTAAACAAAAGAGTTTTCCCTTTTTAATTAAACCTCCTGCTATGGGAGAGGGAGAGGCTTAAAGCTGTTGTCGGGTTTATTTCTACAATTAGCCCCCCGAAGTTGTAATGCGACCATAGCGGTTGGTGGACTCCTTGGAGTACTAAACCACCAATTAAGAAAAAAATTCTTCCTCCCAACACTCCCAATTCTCGAACTGTATCAATTTCTGAGCTTTATCTCTGAGTCGGTTGGGAATGTTGGAATGAAATTTTGCATCAATAATATTGTTACGTCTGAGGGGGGGGGGGTATGCATTCAAAGGGTAATTAGGATGTTCAATTAGGTATGCCATGCTGTTCGAGTTTACCAGAATCTCGATGTAATAAGTAGCAATTCAGTGGTGATAAGTTGTCTAGTAAATGTCCATTTCTTTAAGGGGGAAATGATAATTGTCACGTAATTAGATAGGGAGACGGGATAGGGTAAGTGTGTATGCGTAAACCCTTTTAGTATTTCCTGTATGCTTGCCGTGACGTAACAGGACAGTGCTGCGGATGGCTCCGCCCCTTGATCACGATTGGCAGAAGGCGACGGCGGAGGGCCAATAAAACGGCTCGATTGGAAGTGACGAAAACTCGAGTATAAAAAGGTGCTGTTCGGGAAAAGAAGAGGAGGAAGAGTCATAAAAAGAAAGCGTCTGGTCGAGGATTTTGATCTCTGAGCATGCTCTCTTGTTGCGCTGGTTCGTTCCTCGATTCGTCGTGTCTCGTGGCCTTGCTGTGCCTCGTGCTTCACCTCGGTTGGCTCTGGAGTTCTGCTGGCTCGGAGTACGGGACCGAACGGCGGGCGGACCTACCTCCCTCTCCTGCTCGCATCTTGGCGCCAGAACTGGCTCCCTGGCGGCTGTGAGTGGTCTTGGGCCTAGACCAGGAGGTCGACACCAGACGAGCGCGACGCCAGCTCGTCCGGCGCCAATCCAGTGACTGTTGTGTCGACACCACGGGCAAGCCTGACCACCAGCTATGGTGTGTGTGTGTGTGTGTGTGTGTGTGTGTGTGCGTGTGTGCGTGTGTGCGTGTGTGCGTGTGTGCGTGTGTGCGTGTGTGCGTGCGTGCGTGCGTGCGTGCACCTGGCGCCTTAGAGGGTTTGAGATTTGTATATCCATTGGAATTGTTTGTGTTTTCCCCACGCCCGAACCCACACCACCATCCCGTCGAATCGCCCCGGATCCCTCCTCTTGCCGAGTCTTATTATTTCTGGTTAGAGAAATAAATATTATTAACTCAGTGAAAAGCGACTCGTGCCACCTTCCTCGTCCCGTTTGCTGTAGAGCGATTAAAACCGCCATCTTTGGGTTATAAAAAATAAACCGCCTCCATCGTTTCGGCTCATTCTACGTTGGCGGGACTGTTCAGGTCCCGTGGACGTCACATTGGTGTCAGGGTGTTGGATGTTCGAACCCCTCTAAATTATATTTGGTATCGGGAGAATATACCAGGATTAAAATCTCGCCACGAATTGGAATATAAAATTACTACAGAAAAGCGTGCGAGCGTGGGAAAATTTTGGCGGGATTTTTCAAATTAAATTAAATTGGTGGCAAACGGGACTTCTGCACCATGGCGGATGTGCAGATGTTGGAGGAGGAAGGCCACGTTTCGGGCATCGAGTCGGGGGAAGAAGGGAGAGACGGGGGTGGGATCGGAACCTCCCATTCCGAGCGTGGACCGTGCTTCATTGCCCGTAATGGAGCCGGCAGCACCGGAAACCAGCACGATGTCGATCTGGACAATGTTGGAACGTTTAATGAGTGCAATTACAGCACAGGGGGCAAAAATGACAGCACATGGGGCACAAATGGCAAATCAATTCGTGACACAGATGGCAGAAATGACAGATCAATTGGGGGTAATGGGGGAACAGTTGGGTGCACGGATTGATTTAATGAGCGATGAATTGGGGGAAAAGATGGAGAAAATGAAAACTGAGATGCAGGAGTGTGTGGATGTTCAATTGGGGGAAGTACAAAGTAAATTCGAGGATAGATTGGAGGAAACAAAGGTAGAAATTACATTGGAGGGGGAAAATATACGAAAAAAAATTGGTAGATAAAATTGATGCAACGAACATTCGGGTTGATAAAGTGGATGAAGGCCTGGAACGTCATCGTGCCTGTGTGGATGCTCGTATGCAGCTGCAAGTGGAAGAGTGGGGAGAGCTGAGGAAGCAAGGGATGAATTTGGCGGAGGAGGTAAAAGGATTGGAGGCTCGTTTGGACGAACAAGATAAAATTATGAGCCAAGATGAAAACTTGGATAAAGGCCTGGTAGAGCCGTCTTTTGTAAGTAGAGTGTCCGGGTTGGTTGAGGAGCAGCTACAAACTCGCGACGGAGCCTTGGAGGAGGTTGTGCGGGCCCAGAAGATCTTGCGGGAAGAGTTGAATCGGTCCATTCAACGTTTGGAACAGGAGGCAAAATTGACCCATGAGACCCTCACCACAAAACATCTTTGGCCACAGTGGGCTCCAAAATTGGATACGCAGCCACAAGGATGTTTGATCCCTGGGCTGGATTCGGACAAAGGAGAAACTGGGAAGCGGGCCACCGGAAAGGTGATCCCCATGGTAAATTTTGACGGGTCAGGGAGCGTTGAAGCTTTTCTGACGCAATTTGAGTGCATTTCCCGACTAAACGGGTGGAATGAGCGGGAACGTACAGGGAATTTGGTGGCAACGTTGCGGGGACCAGCTGCAGATGTGTTAAACTTGATCGCGGAGGGGATGTTGACCAGCTCCCACATTTGCGAGGCGTTGAGCCTCCGGTTTGGGTTCGCAGCTAACTGTGATCTGGTGTGGGCCCAGCTCCAGCACCGCAGATTAATGCCGGGTGAGACAGTGCAGGAACTGCCACAGGACATTTACCAATCAGTTAGGATTGCGTATCGGGACCTAACAGTGGAGGTGTGGGACAGACTGGCACTAGAGAAATTTCTTGCTGCTCTTCCGGACCCTGAGGTCCGAGCGCTAGTGGAGTTACAATATCCACCCACCATTCACCGAGCGGCCGAGTGCGCAGCCAGGCTGGCCTCATGGAGTCTGCCAGGTCGGGTGCCCGAGAGGCCATCGGTGACGATCCGACAGGCGGAGATTCAGGATCAGGGAGGGGGGCTGGGAGAAATTATGATTTCCCAAATGCTTCAGGAGATGAATCCTCCTGCTGAACCGCCAGGTCTATCCGAGGTGCCCTTACATAGGTCGAGTCCGGAAATCACTGTCGGGGGTCGGGGAGACTAGATCGGGCTGAGCATTTCGGGCCATGCTCGGCTGGTGAGATTGTGGCGAAGTGCCTCCTTTGGTGAAAATAGTGAATTGTGGAAAATTGTCATGGGTTTGTAAGTTCTGCTGGGTTTTAGAGTGACAATAGGGACAGTGGGTAATTGGTAACAAAGCGGGCACGTGTGGCTGTCCAATGGCTGGTGCGTGGATCGGGTGAGGAAAAGTGCTGTGTGAGTTGTTTCAAGTTAAGAAGTGAAATGTATGGTGCACACATTGATTTTTTTTATTGGACATGGTGTGGTAACAGGGAAGGTCATGGTCATGAAGTGTTCGAAATGCAGGTGTCACATGTAAGGCTGATGGGGTGGGGGGAGTCATGTGGGTTTTGTGGGTGGGGATGATGTCCTTGTCCGCAGGGATTGCTGAGGCTCACGGTGAGCGGGAATTGCGACCCCCTTCAAGGAGATTCACCCCTGGTGGCTAATGGTGACAGTGTCTGTAGGCAACTGGGAGAGGGTCTGGTTGGGCGACCAAGGCGGGTCGGACCTTGGCGGCCCAGGAAGGCCAGAGGAGCCAGTGAGACCCCTTCCAGTGTGTTGTACGGGGTGAGAGATGATGGCTACCAGGGGGGTGGGAATCAAAGGGAGCGGGGTGGAGAAACGTCTGGGTTGGACTAAAGCTTACCTGTGGGCATGGTTGCACCTGAGATGCCCCCATCATCTTGTGGTAACCCACCCCACGGCCATGACGGGATTCAGCCTGCATCATTAAAATGGTGACCATGACCTAGAAATGTGATGATGACCATGGTGTGAGTGTTGTGAAGATGTGTGAGTCCCACTCGATCCCGCACAACTTGACATGTGCAGCAAGGGCATGATGTCCGCATAATTTTGGGGTCAAGCAAATTTGAAAATTGGCTCCCCAGGTAACGCTGGGTCTATTAGCATCCACTGGGGGACGCGGTGAAGTGTAAATATCCCGTGAATAGTGTCGTTAAGGCTTAGAGTAGGAATGTAAAAGTACAAGTGTTGTGTTTTTGTGGAACCTTTTGTTTCCCCTTCCCAGATCATTGGAAGAGTGTTGGACAAGAGCGATGATCCAGAGGATGGAGTGCAACTTCGCTCAGTGCTCTCATGTGATAAAATAAAAAAATGAAAAAATGAATGATTGTTTAGGCGAGATAAGGCCATAAGGCGGTAGTACATTAAGCAGGATAGGTAAGTTAGCTGCGACTCGCTGCCCATTGCCCCTCCTACTTTATTTCGTTAGGTTAAATAGGTGTGAGTCGGTAAGAGTTAAGGCTGGTACGGTAGCGCCTGTGATATACCTTGCAGGAGCTGCGGTACCAGAGGAGGGGGCAGTGTTATGTCTGAGGGGGGGTATGCATTCAAAGGGTAATTAGGATGTTTAATTAGGTATGCCATGCTGTTCGAGTGTACCAGGATCTCGATGTAATAAGTAGCAATTCAGTGGTGATAAGTTGTCAAGTAAATGTCCATTTCTTTAAGGGGGAAATGATAATTGTCACGTAATTAGATAGGGAGACGGGTTAGGGTAAGTGTGTATGCGTAAACCCTTTTAGTATTCCCTGTCGGCTTGCCGTGACGTAACAGGACAGTGCTGCGGATGGCTCTGCCCCTTGATCACGATTGGCGGAAGGCGACGGCGGAGGGCCAATAAAACGGCTCGATTGGAAGTGACGAGGACTCAAGTATAAAAGGTTCTGTTCGGGAAAAGAAGTAGAAGAGCAAGAGTCATAAAAAGAAAGCGTCTGGTCGAGGCTGTTGATCTATGAGCGTGCTCTCTTGTTGCGCTGGTTCGTTCCTCGATTCATCGTGTCTCGTGGCCTTGCTGTGCCTCGTGCCTCACCTCGGTTGGCTCTGGAGTTCTGCTGACTCGGAGTACGGGACCGAACGGCGGGCGAACCTACCTCCCTCTCCTGCTCGCATCTTGGCGCCAGAACTGGCTCCCTGGCGGCTGTGAGCGGTCTTGGGTCTAGACCAGGAGGTCGACACCAGACGAGCGCGACGCCAGCTCTTCCGGCGCCAATCCAGTGACTGTTGCGTCGACACCACGGGCAAGCCTGACCACCAGCTACGTTGTGTGTGTGTGTGTGTGTGTGTGTGTGTGTGTGTGTGTGTGTGTGTGTGTGTGTGTGTGTGTGTGTGTGTGTGTGTGTGTGTGTGTGTGTGTGTGTGTGTACCTGGCGCCTTAGAGGGTTTGAGATTTGTATATCCATTGGAATTGTTTGTGTTTTCCCCACGCCCGAACCCACACCACCATCCCGTCGAAGCGCTCCGGATCCCTCCTCTTGCCGAGTCTTATTATTTCTGGTTAGAGAAATAAACATTATTAACTCAGTGAAAAGCGACTCGTGCCACTTCCTCGTGCCGTTTGCTGTAGAGCGATTAAAACCGCCATCTTTGGGTTATAAAAAATAAACCGCCTCCATCGTTTCGGCTCATTCTACGTTGGCGGGACTGTTCAAGTCCCGTGGACATCACAATATGAAAAGAAAGTATGTGTGGATGATATATTTGTTTTTGACCTTGACATCATTTTTAAGGTCATGACCCAATTATAGAAATTTTTAACTTTTTTCACCAGAACCTTGACGAAGATTTGTCTGATCAGAATGAAATTGCTTTCGCGAGATAGACTAGAGCAAGGCACATTTACGCTTAATTTTCATGATACCCCTCCAGGTTAAAAGTCAAGGTTAAATGGCGGTCTGAAAAAAAGAAGACATTTTTGTCATCGCTCAATTTTGTCAATGCGAAATCTCAGACCGCTTGGCCTTCCAAGATGTTCTTGCATCATAATTGTGTACTTGCACGGAAGTTGTGCACTTGATATTTGTTCGTGTCCTTGACCTACTTTTTTCAGATTGTGACATAATTAACAAAAATCACCTTATTGATCATCACTTCAATAATTTTCCTCTGATTTTCATGATGTTGAGTTTTATGGATAGATTGTGGTTGGGGACACGTTTTGTTAATGTACACTCTATCTATAAATGTTGAAGGTCAAGGTCATGTGGCCTTCCGCAAAAATATGATCATTGGCTCGTGGGCCAATGGTAAGCCTTTCCCTGCCGGGGGAGGTTTACCCTTGGTGATTGCTTTGTGATCGCAGATATCTAGTTAATGATGTGATTTTAATAATTATTTTGTGTTTAGGTTCTGTGAAGGCCGGTAAATGTATCAATGGGATGTTCTGTAACCTACATTAATTATATAAATAAATGTTTCACTTATTGATCCTGATAAAGGACAATCCTCGTGTTTTGTGTTTCTTGTGCTAAAAAGGATGATTTGTTCATAAAAGGTCTCAGTTTGGTTTTCCAGAAGTTTAAGAAAATAAATAATTTATAGAGTCAATGTGGAACCTTTTTCATGTTAGAAAGTGTCAGTTTTATTATTCTACTTAAATATGAACCTGCATTGAGAGCCTTGTTTCCTGATTATTAAATTTATTCTTTATCTTCATTACAAATCACGTAATCTTTATTATTTTCCGATTCCACTCCATGTTTTGGGATAAAACTCAAGACGCACTCACCTCCAGTACAGGTACCTCTTAACCCTCTTACCCTCTCCATCTCCGCCATGATGCATGATATTTTCCATTAACCCCTTCCTGGTTAAACTCCCCAAATTCAGACTCACCACACACTTCAATTATTTTGTTCCTTCTCTCTCCCATATGTGGAACAGACTTCCTGATGCCCTTCAATCCTACTCTTCCCTTCAGGGCTTTAATCAGGAGGTACAACACCATCTCATCAAAATAAAGACCAATTATTGCACTGTAGTCCCAAGAAGGAAGCCAGACATAACAATACACATGCGTGCATGAGCATGTACACACACACACACACACACACACACACACACACACACACACACACACACACACACACACACACACACACACACACACACCCTTTTATTAGTGTAGATTTATTTCTCTTCTCCACAAATTTATCTTTCCATGATCAAGGAGACGATGTATCATGGAAATAGAGTTAGTACTATTATCGGTCATGTGACTTTCAACCTGTTCCTTTTGAAATTATTTAATTATCTTTTAACCTGGAACAAAGAACCTTTGAATGTAAATTGTTTACAACAACTTTCTACTGATGTTTCTTTGTTTCACTCCTTGAAGTTTTTATATCTCTTCACAGGTTAAATGGATGTAAACTGAGCACCAAGTCTGGGCCTATCCTGAGGGACCTGAAGAACATCAACAACTTGGAGATTATTGAGTGAGTTCTGAACTGTTATTGAGGTTTTTGTTCTTCGTCTTCTTCTTCTTCTCTTTCACTGGACACGGATTTGTGAATTCCCATCATTGGTTTTATAAATAACCTCCATTTTTAATCTATGTATTAAAGTAGTGGTAGTTTTCTGTCTGTCTGCCTGTTTGTCACGCTACGCCATGATGTCTGCGACGTCATTATGGCGTTTGATAGTTGAATCCAACATCCACCATTTATATTTTCATGCACTTCAGGCCTAACACATCCACATCATAAAACCTATCATATTCACAATCACCATTCCCTACCTTTGCGTTTTCCATTTAGTGTGAAACACAAACGAAGCGATTTGTTTTAAAAAAAAGATCAAATATCAAAAGGATAGTTGTCATGGGCCTTCCAACGACACAGTATGTGTCGGCCTGAGGCTTCATACCTGAGGTCTCCCTTTCAGGCCGCTTCCGCATTCCGGACTTTGTGCCCTTGTTTTTTCTCCAGGAGAGTTTAAGGCTTTTACCATGGGAGTAATGAATTAGCCTAGGTTTCTTAATATAGTAATGTTGTTTTCATAATAATTATAGTAATAATAATAATAATAATCATAATGACGTGACCACGGCGGTTAAGTTAATTCCCACCCTTGAGCCAGTTATCATGGGATGGGCAGTTAACACCCGACCTGGACGGATTGTCGAACGGTTTCCCTTGGAGGCGAACATGTGATCCTTGGAGATTAATGCATGCGTGGGACGGGAGGCGGCGAAGCATGTACGAGAGGCGTTCACCAGGACAGAGGCACAAGGGTTCCACTCGAACCCACAACGAATAGACAGACACAAGCAAAATTACAAATTAAGGTTTAATGAACACAAATCAAATACTAATAATGGGAATAAATCAAAGCGTGATAATAATAATAACATAAAGTGAGGTAAACTAAAGTTAATTTTGAGATGCCTCCACAAAGACTCAAATACAGACAAGGGGAAAGATAAAATAAAGGAAAAATCCCTCCCTTTATTCTGGCTCTTAGCTGGGTGTCCAGAGATTATCTTTTATGAGCTTTTTGATCGAACCGTGTCATTCTGCAGAGAAAACTGCACCCAAAATGGCGCCAAGCCTCTGCGCGGGAAGCATACGTGAAGTAATTTGTGCGGTGGTATTCAACGCCTGGGCCCAGAAACTGTCATGCTGCAGCTTCTCACGACGAATATGCCGACCCCGCAACTCTCTTACACCAGGTCTGCTCACAACGACGACCCACCTTCCTCCTCGAACACACAACGGGGTAATGCCGAGTTATGGCTGAGAGGTGCGCTCCTCTTCCTCTCTCTCACTCATAAATGTACAACTTCGCGACTCAGCTGAACAGCAATGGCTAGCATCTTGCTCCAGCACACAGGCAAATTCATACAGCTTGAACGTGAAAATCATGCAGCCTTCTTTGTCATGTTGAGGAGAATCCAGCAAGTGAGATCCTCTGTCTACAACGTGTACCTTGCCCAATAATCTCCTCTCTTTCACCTTCTCCTCAGAAACATACAAACTTCATGACCCAGCCAAACAGATAACGACCAGTGTCCTGTTCCAGCATGTGAACAACTTTGCCCCAGCAGGAACATGAGACTCACACAGCCTTCTTCACTATACCGAGGAGAAGCCAGCAAATGAGACCCTCTGATTCCAACATGTATCTCGCCCAACTATCTGCTCTCTCATCATTGTGGGGCGATGCTGAAAAGTTTTGCATCCGAAGTGAAATCCTCTTGGAGGAGTAAATGATGATACATACATTCTTTCTCTCCACTATAAATAGATGGTGGTTCATTTGATTTGTATTATATTGTGTTGAAAATAGATAATTATTTTCAGGTGTTTTTGTGGTAACTGCCAGGTAATGGCAACAGGTGTTTGATTCACCGTTCAAATTGCCCATGTACATGTGCTGGTAGCTGGGTAGAGATGGTGTTACAGTTTTGAGGGGCGGCTGTTTCATCTGCTTAATCATGGGGATGACATCCTCTTTGAATCGTGGAGAATAACCACAAGACTGAGTCATTTCTATTGTTTGATAACAGTTCTCTGTAGCATGTTCCGAGCACAAAAACAAACATCTTGTAAGCCCGATCCATGCTCGGGTATTTCGGACAAACCTCGTCCAATTTCTGGCATCCCTTGGATTTTTAGGCCATTGGTGTAGCATGAAACCATCTCGATTTGTATTACTACAACTACCAAGGATGCATCGGCTCGGCATATTAGTAGAAATTTGAAAATGATTCCACGTTCGAGTTATATCGCAATGCGATGAAACCCGTAAACAATACGGAAGTGGCGCTCGCCTTAATCGTGAGATTGAGATATTATGGCTCGTTAAGAAGAAGACGATTTCGTCTTTTAATTGCAAATTTACCGATTTTTATAATTTGGAACTCGAAAAAGACAGACTGTATCTTCTCTATTTTGTAAGGTATCAAGGGGTAGATTAGCGTCAAGGTGGTCTGAGCATTTGGGTTCCCCTTTAAGAAGTGGGTGTTTCAAATAGATTGTAGTAGATCTGCACCACAGCAGATTTCAGTCAATGTCGATCATAGTAATTCACTGTCGGTAGATTTCAGTCGATCACTGACTACAGTGACCCTGACACGAAAATCGAAATATCGTGCACCGCAGTGACCAGAGCTCCCAGTCCATCAGGACGGGTTACAGCGGACGAAAGGCAGCAGGAAGGGAGTTTATTTTGGTCAACTGTGCACTTTTTAAGTACTATTATTATTATTATTATTATTATTATTATTATTATTGTTATTGATACAGTCAACGTAATTAATTTGGTGTTGTCGAAGGTGTGGGAAAAATGTGGTGTTGATGTGATTTATAAACATAACTATTGAAATGGGGAAAGCATTCCCAAGGTTCTCCATGTTGTTCATGGAATGATAATCTCTTGGTTTTTCTCTTTCCCTCCTTTACCATCAGTTTGAGCTTTAATTCTATCGGTGATTACGGACTGGAGGGGTTGATGGAAGCTCTGAAATCCCAAACAAAGTTACGAACTCTCGTGTGAGTGGGAAGGGGATTTATTTTGGGAAATAAAAACAAATTGATGTCAAAGTCCCTGATTGTGTACCTGTTGTTCTCCAGGATGGTTAACCTTGACCTCCATTATCAACCTTTGGTTGAACCTTGTACTTTACTAGTGTTGAAACATTGGAATGGAAGGCACGACCAGTGCTGTGTCAGTGAATATTGTGGTGAATGAATGAGGCACGATAACGATAAACCACTTGTATGAATGATAAACGATTCACACAAATCATTCTGAAGATTTTGGCAATTGGAATGTCATCAACATAAACGTAGCAGGGGTGTACTCCCCAGAGCACATGATCGATAAAATGTTGAAAGGTCTGTGCGGTATTGCTTAGCCGAATGGCATCCAAAGGAGTTCGAACAGGCCGAAAGGCATGGTGACGGCTGTCTTCGGGATGTCACCTGGATCCACGGACAACAACACATTGAAGTCACTTCCAAAAATAAACGTATTTTTCTTTATAAGAAACCCCTTCAAAATACACATCTCCGCCAAGCAACATAATCTTCACAAAAGTCCCACACTTCCGAACCGGGGAAGAAATGGCGCCCCATGATCACCACCCCATTCGAGAGGAAGGACAAAATGATCCATAAAGGGCATCACACCACTTTCAAAGCATAGCCAAATTTGGGGGGATCAGCAGGTGCTGACTGTTGAAAATGTTCAAACAAAGTCCCCCCCCACTGAGAAAGCCATTTATCCATTGGGTTGGCCCTAGGGAAGTCCCTGTCCCAAGTCTCACACGAATCGGCTCGGACAAGTCCCTCACAAAACACACACACTAATAATTTATGGGAACCACCATCTGCAGATTGGAGGCCCCGTCAGATAAAAAAATAATTAAAGGTTTAATTCCGATAAAAACAAAACAAAGCAAGAAACTCACCCCAGAAAGTAAAAACCTCCACAAAACAACACAACTTCCGCACATGTGTCAGTTTCCAACTCAGGAGGGAAATGCCAGGTGTGGGAGCAAGGAACTCAAATTTGCCATTCGGAGGGCGGGAAAAGGTGACGTCGACTCCACACCTACAAACCGCTGGGGGCTGGGAATGTGTCACTTCGAGGCCACACCTACAAACTGCCATAAATAAATAAATAATGAATTTATAATTTAATTTAGCAATATCATCATTTGCCATAGTCATAAAGAAAAAAAACCAACTAGTTCATGTTCAACAAGAGGTCCAATTTGGTCTATGTGTCAACTTTGGTGGCGGTTGGCCCAGCGGTTTGGGTGTGATTGGTGTTTCACACACACAGCCGCACAGAAAATGACTTTTATTTATTTATTTCTCTTTTGTAGAAACATGTTTCCACGATCCAGGTGACTTAGTCTCATGGAAAGGGAGTTCACACTGTTATTGATCATGTGACCTTCAACCTGTTCATTTTCAGATTATTATTAGGAAAATTGAATTTTTTTGTCATTTGTCGGTCTGTCTCGTTAATTTGCTTGTTTGTACGAGCAGAGTACCCACCCTGTGGGTGATCTTGTTCCAAGCATGCACAAGTTCTTCTGACGCATTTTTTTAATTGGGCAGTGTATCGGCAACTGACAGCTCTGCAGAGGCCAAAAAAAACCAAAACCTGGGTTACTTGCAACAACCAAAAATATACCTAATGCTTATAATTCAAAACACCTCACTGTCCTGGAAAACGTGGAGACTGGAATGCTGCACTGCACATGGTAGAGACTTGTAATACCAAGGTTAACCTGGAGGTGGTGCTACACGATACACATTTACATCGAGAATTTGCATCCTCCTCCCCCTTTCCCCTCTAGACTACCAGCAAAGATAAAACCCCCTATACATCAATTGGGGCTTGCTTATCCCATGTATTGGGGTCACGCTGATCCTATGTAGCAAGTCTGGATGTAATCGGCCCAGAACTCTATTAGGAGTAGCACAACAAACAGCAGTCCGTGAATTATAGTAAGGATAAGGGAAGAAAGGGGAAAGTAATTGTGAATTTCGCATTCTGTCTTAATTTACTTTTACCATTGTTTTTAACAAACAGGGACTGGAACAACGTAGGCATGATAGGCTGAATGGGCTTCTCATGCGCCAAAGTTCCATGTGTAACGTTAAGAATGGGAAGAAATGGGGAGGGGGAGGAAAGAGAGCAAGGGGTAGGGGTGCATGGAGTTGGATGAGGGAGATTGAGATGTTGGGAAGGGGTGGGATTGAGGAATCGGGGTTTGGGGCAGTGGGGACTTGGAGAAAAGGGGGAGAGGCTGACGGAGTTGTGTTCGAGGTGCTTTTTGAGTGGGTTGGGTTGAGAGCTTTGGGTTTTGGAGGGGGTTTTGAGGACTTGACAAAAGTGGGAGGGGAGCACAGAATTTGGGTTATGGTGGTTCGGGGGGTTTTGAGGACTTGAAAAAGTGGGAGGGGAGCACAGAATTTGGTTATGGTGGTTCGGGGGTAGAGAGAGGAAAAAGTTGGGAGGGGGGGGAATGGGTTGAGGACTTAGGATTGTATGTGTGTGTGTGCATGCTTGCGTGCATGACTGTGCGTGTGCGGTGGGGGAGGGGTGGGAGGGAAGGGTTGGGGACCTGAATTTACATTTTACATTATGCAGAATTTTCATAAGTCCCAGATAGTCCCTTTGGGTCTTTTGGGTCCTCCAGGTATTTTGGTTCCCCGAGGTATTTTGTGCGCTCTGGTTATTTTGCGTCTTCAAGGTTCTCGTAGTCTTTTGCATCCTCTGGTTATTTTTGGGTCCTTGGGGGCCTTTTAGGTCCTCTGAGTCTTTTAGGTCTTCGAGGTCCTTGGGTTCTTTTGGATTTATAGTTATTTGGGGTCTTTTTGGTTTTCTGGGTCTTTAAGTGTCTTTTTGGTCTTTGAAGTATTTTGGGTCTTTGGGGTATTTTGGGTCCTTGGGTTATTTTGGGTCTATTGAGTGTTCAGGATCTATTGGGTCTTTGGGGTATTCAAGGGTTTCCAGGGCCTTTTGGGTATTCTTGGTCTTAGTGCTAAGGGTCTTTGGGAGCTGCAAAGTTTTTTTTTTTTTTTTTGGTCTTTGGGGTCTTTTGAGTTATTTCGGTCTTTGGGGTATTTTTGTTTCCTCGGGGTCTTTGGGTCCTCCTGGATCTTTTGGGTCCTCGAAGTATTTTGGTTCACCCTCGAACCCGTGGGTGAAGAGCGGACACGCACATACAGTGGGGAGAACAAGTATTTGATGCATTGCCAATTTTGCAGGTTTTCCCACTTACAAAGCACGGAGAGGTCTGTAATTTTTTATCATGAGGGGGTACATATGCTTCCAACTGTGAAAGACGGAATCGAAAACAACAAAAATACATGAAAATCACATTGTATGATTTTTAAATAATTAATTTGCATTTTAATGCATGGAAATAAGTATTTGACACATCAGAAAAACAGAACTTAATATTTGGTACAGAAACCTTTGTTTGCAATTACAGAGATCAGGACGTTTCCTGTAGTTCTTAAGCAGGTTTGCACAGACTGCAGCAGGGATTTTGGCCCACTCCTCCAAACTGATCTTCTCCAGATCCTTCAGGTTTCGGGGTTGTCGCTGGGCAACACAGACTTTCAGCTCCCTCCAAAGATTTTTCTATTGGGTTCAGGTCTGGAGACTGGCGAGGCCACTCCAGGACCTTGAGATGCTTCTTACGGAGCCATTCGCTTTAGTTGCCCTGACTGTGTGTTTCGGGTCGTTGTCATGCTGAGAAGACCCAGCCACGCCCCATCTTCAATGCTCTTGTTGAGGGAAGGAGGTTGTTGGCCCAAGATCTCGCGATACATGGCCCCATCCATCCTCCCCTCAATACGGTGCAGTCTTCCTGTCCCCTTTGCAGAAAAGCATCCCCAAAGAATGATGTTTCCACCTCCATGCTTCACAGTTGGGATGGTGTTCTTGGGGTTAAACTCATCCTTCTTCTTCCTCCAAACACGGCGAGTGGAGTTTACAACCAAAAAGCTCTATTTTGGTCTCATCAGACCACATGACCTTCTCCCATTCCTCCTCTGGATCATCCAGATGGTCATTGGCAAACTTCAGACGGGGGCTGGACCATGCGCTGCCTGTGAGCAGAGGGACCTTGCGTGCGCTGCAGGATTTTAATCCATGATGCCGTAGTG
>NC_140962.1:159163310-159210825 GCF_056783735.1 Eptatretus burgeri
CAAGAAATGTGTGATTTTCTTGAAATTGTGTTGATTTTGTCTTCAATTTGGCAAAACGATACATTTCACAGAAAAAAAAACATAAATGCAAAAATGCTCAAACGAGCCAAAACCAAGTGTTTTTCACAAAACAAAAGCATTGCCTGATGCAATTTTTTTGTTCAAAATCACTGCACCAAAGCGGAAACACGTGATTTTCTTGAAATGGTGTGTGTTTTAGCTTCAACATTGTAAACAGATACATTTCACAGAAAAAAAAAAACTTGGAAACACAAAAATGCTCAAATTAGCCGAAAACAGGCGTTTTTCACAAAACAAAAGCATTGCCTGACGCAATTAAATTTTTTTATATTTTTTTATACGCATTAAGTTTTTTTTTAATCGATATTTTTTTTCAATATCACCACACTGAAGCGAAAATGCGTGGTTTTCTTGAAATAGTGTGTATTTTAGCTTCAATTTCACAAAGCGATACATTTCAAAGTAAAAAACTTAGAAATGCAAAAATGCTCAAATTAGCCTACAACAAGCGTTTTTCACAAAATAATAGCATTGCCTGATGCAATTTTTGTTCAATATCACCACACTGAAGCGGAAACGCGATTTTCTCGAAGTAGTTTGTATGTTCACCTCAACTTCGCAAAACGATACATTGCGCAGTAAAAACGTTTAAACGCATAAATGCTCAAATTAGCCGAAAACAAGCATTTTTCACAAAACAAAAGCATTGCCTGACGCAATTAATTTTTTATATATTTTTTTATACGCAATTAATATATTTTTTTAATCAATATTTTTTGTTCAATATCACCACGCTGAAGCGAAAATGCATCGTTTTCTTGAAATAGTGTGTATTTTAGCTTCAATTTCACAAAATGATACATTTCACAGGAAAAACTTATAAACGCAAAAATTCTCAAATTATTCTAAAACAAGCGTTTTTGACAAAACAAAAGCATTGTCCGACTCAATTTTTTGCTCCAAATAACTACTCAAGCGGAAACATGTGATTATCTTGAAATAGTGTGCATTTTAACTTTAACTTCGCAAAACGAACATTTGACAGTAAAAATTTATAAACGCAAAAATGCTCAAATTAGCTGAAAACAAGCGTTTTTCCCAAAACATAAGCATTGTGTGATTCAAATTTTTGTTTCAAATCATAACTCTCTCCAAGAAACGTGTGATTTTCTTGAAATTGTGTTTATTTTCGCTTCAATTTGGCAAAACGATACATTTCACAGAAAAAAAATATAAATGCAAAAATGTTCAAACTGGCCTTAAACAAGCGTTTTTCACAAAACAAAAGCATTGCCTGATGCAATTTTTTGTTCAAAATCACTGCACCAAAGCGGAAACACGTTATTTTCTTGAAATAGTGTGCATTTTAGCTTCAACTTTGTAAAGATACATTTCACAGAACAAACTTGCAAACACCAAAATGCTCAAATTATCCGAAAACAGGCGTTTTTCACAAAACAAAAGCATTGCCTGATGCAATTTTTTGTTCAATATCACCACACTGACGCAGATATGCTTGGTTTTCTTGAAATCGTGTGTTTTTCCGAGAGACAGCACACACATTGATGAATCGCCCTGCTTGTGAAACACCGAGATGACAGTTTCTTGCTGGATCGGGATTCAAACCCAAGCTCGACGGCTTTCAGTGAACATGTGTACCTCTTGGCTTCCTGCCGTGATGTGGCGATTACTTTATCACAATTGAAACATTTTTATACGCCCGGTATATATATATATATATATATATATATATATATATATATATATATATATATATATATATATATATATATATATATATATATATATATATATATATATATATATATATATATATATATATATATATATATATATATATATATATATATATATATATATATATATATATATATATATATATATATATATATATATATATATATATATATATATATATATATATATATATATATATATATATATATATATATATATATATATGTACAGATATAAGTATATATATATATACATATACATACATATATACATACATATATACATATATACATACATATATACATACATATATACATATATATTGTTGTGGTTGACGAAATTCGCAAACCACCATTCAGGTCCCGTAGGTGAGATATCTCTGTAAGTATATGTGTAGTTAGGCCCAAACCCGTTGTTTAGAGGGAATAAATGTCATTCATTCGGGCTGCGACCCTTTTAGATAGCCGTTTTTCTTTTACTATCTTTATTTTGGACCAGCCGCCATTACTACCACCACAACCACCACCAACCACGTCTCAACAGCCATCACACAACAACCACCAACCGCAACGCCGCTTCACAACAACAACAACGCCAACAGCCACGACCCTTGCCGTCACATCTCGCTCTCGCAACCATCGCATCACCGCCATTCCCGCGCCGCTTGTGGGCACCGATCCTGGACTCGTACAGGGCGCGCACCGAGCAGCGGGTGCAAAAACACCAGCCTTTCCGAGAAATCGGATCAAGAACGATTCACGCCCACTTCTGTTCCGTCCTATCAGCGAGCGTGGGGCGATTTGGCCCCGCCTCCAGGTGCGTCGGAGTATAATCGCTATATGCAGATTCGCGGATCAGGAATCATTCACGCCCACTTTTCCTCTGTCCAATGGGGAGCGTGGCTCCGCCCCCGAGCGATTCCTGATCCAAAAATCTGCATATGATTTCTCCTGTCGGACTATAAAGCACCGAGCGCGGGGCGAATTAAGAAAAAGAGTTTCTGAATCGCAGTTGGGAAGAGTCAGGAGAGAAAGGAGTTGAGAAAAGAAAGCAGTTGGAGGGAGTCGAGCAGTTGGACGGAGTTGAGGAGTGGGAAGAGTTGGGCAGTTGCAGGCAGTTGGACGGAGTTGAGAAGAGTGGAGAGTGGGAGAGTTGGAGAGTTGTGGCGGCGGCGAAGGCAGTCGACAGGGCGCTCGTGTCAGAGTCGGGGAGCTGCGGAGAGGGGAGGCCGGTAACGCGACCGAGGTCGCGGTGGAGTCGCTCGTCGCGGGACCCAAGCCAGCGAGATATCCTCATTCCCCCGAGCATCAACAACCCCCTCCTGTTTCCCCCCGCGCTGAGATAGTGTGAGAAGGGGGCCCCGTTCCCACCCCATTCCAGGCAGTGCCAGCGAGGCCCGCGGAGTCGGGGCGCCGCCGCCATCTTGCGGTTCATCACCAGACGGGTCGGCTCGACGCGGTATCGGCCCCAGGCCCGTCTGCCCCCCTCATCGTTGAGGGTGGCCCCTTCCTTTTTCTTTTGCTTTGAGTATATGTGTTGTCGGCGCCGTCTGTGAAGTAAAACTGTATAAGTGTTGCCGTGTGCTCGGTAGTCGGTAGTAGATCTGCACTGTTACATTTGCTTTTTGTGCAGAATTGTTGTGTTTCTTCTACTTTTACATTTGCTGTTGGTGTATAATTGTATATGTGTGCTTTCCGTTTGCCGCGGAATAAATGTGCTTTATGTTGAACTGTTTTTCCCGTTTCGCTCCGTCTTTTCTTTTATTGAATCTCCATCTTACTTCACGTAAAGGGTTGGTCGTGGGCTAAATACGCCCAATAATTAATCGAACCGTCGAGGTTGACGATAACACCGCTCGGTTATCCCGATAGTACGGAACGGGTCGCTTAAAGTGGCCCGTGTCCGAAGTCGACCTGCGGCGAGGTGCGATTGCCCGGTCTACCCTCCGTGTGGGTACTTCGGTAGGTCGAATTTGGCGAGCAACCCTATCCCACGCGGGGGGCCGATTGGCACGATCGTGGTGAGGCCGAAAGGCCCACCCGTGACTAGTTCCCGGCGTTAGTCCGAGAGGGTCACGACGGGATTGTTCGTCCGGTGGGCGACGTGCCGCGATTCGAGTTACGTGGCCGCTCGCACGCCGGCGTGCGCGAATCCGCAACAATATATATATATATATATATATATATATATATATATATATATATATATATACATGTATATATATGTATATATATATATATATATATATATATATATATATATATATGTATATGTATATGTGTACATATATATATATATATATATATATATATATATATATATATATATATATATATATATATATATATATATATATATATATATATATATATATATATATATATATACATGTATTTTTTCCTGACTTTTTTTTTCCTGACAGAGTTTTCCTGACTCTGATCCTGCTCACCAGATTCTCTCAGCGAGGGAGTCTCATGAGTGGAGGAGGCCAGTGGGTCGACCACGTGCCTCATGGTTGCAACAGGTTGACCATCATCTCAAGGAGATGGGGATGGGCCTGGCATCTGCCTGGGGGATGGCCAGACGGAGGCCCCTGGAGTACCGGCGGAAAGTGGACGCAGCGACATGCTGTTCTGGCACATGCTCCCATACCTGACCTGACCTGTATATATATATATATATATATATATATATATATATATATATATATATATATATATATATATATATATATATATATATATATATATATATATATATATATATATATATATATATATATATATATATATATATATAACAACCACACAGGCCGTTTCTTCGCTCTCGCGTGACTGTACGTGCGTGGCCCGGAAGTTGGCATATTATTCACAGTTACGATTATTCACAATTTAGTTTTAATACCCAATTATTCAATTAGCGCCAATGTATTTTACCTTTTCGCAATGTCGTGGCAAGGAAAAACAAAAAGAGAAGAGAAGAGAGAGAAAAAAAATTTACTTCCTGGTTCGGAGCACACCAGCACTCTGATGTTACCAAAATTTATGCTCCGTCTAATGTGAAAACGATCATAACTTGGGGCATTGTGTTTATCTATAAATGCGCATAAGACATCGACAAATTAATAGAATACACGAAGTCATCACTCTCCGAAAGCCCGTATGTTGTAACTCGTAATGGGGAATGCGGCTGAGCTTCCCTTCCCCATCGGCCACGCCCACGCAACAACGTGTCTCGTCATTGGTTTGGTAAATAAATGGCCATAACTTGGGAAGCACTTGTCCGATTAATATCAAACCTTGAAAAGGCACATCCTCAGGTCCCCAGCAATATATCTGGCAAGTTTCAATTTGATCAGACCAGTGGTTGTCGAGAAACAGCGGTCTCAAGCACACACACACACACACACACACACACACACACACACACACACACACACACACACACACACACACACACACACACACACACACACACACACACACACACACACACACACACACACACACACACACACACACACATTGCTGGAATTATAGATAGATGAATTATGGTACAATGTATACGATGATTCCACATGCTCTTCAATCTCAAACTTCCCTCCAATTCAAGACAGCTGTTCACCAACTCAGATCACCCCCAATCCAAAACCATTATCTTTTCTAACACCGTTAACACCCCCACCCCACCTAACCTTCCCCAAGCCAACTTCCTTCTAGGTTAAGAGTTTGTCCTTCTGTACCCATCTTATCCACCCAATGCATCCTCCCCATTATTATATCTGCCACTGAAGGGGGGAGGGGGGGGGTGTAGGTTATGTTTTCACCCTGATCTCTCTGTTGGTTTGCTTGTCTGTTTGTGTGCATGGTATCTCAAAACGTTGTGCATTGATTCGGATGAAATTTGGTGGGCAGGTTGGGTGTGTGACAAGGACGAAATGATTCGATTTTGGTGAAGTTCCAGAAACTGATCCGGATACAAGAATATTGTAAGCGATTCTTCACCATCGAGTGATTGGGCCAAAATACGATATCTCAAAAGGTTATGGACGTATTCGGACAAAATTTGGTAGACAGGTTAGGTGTGTGAAAAGGACGAATTGGTTCGATTTTGGTGAACATCTGGAACCGGGCGGTGGTATGCACTCTACCGAGTGCCCTTATCATTTGTCCAAGTCCCTCTATTTTGTCTTTCAACACTGCTGTCGGTATTTCCCTCCTCATTCTTCCGTTCTTTTCATTCTGTTTTGTCCTGATCATTCAGTTTACGAGCTCTTCCACGACCCTTGACCTTGTATAAAAAAATCATCAGGGAATTAAATGTCTGGAAGAAATAAACTATTATTACCCCAAAGATTACAAAGGTAAAAATGAACAAAATGTCCTGAAAAATCAACACAGATCTTCTTCCTTCATCGGAATAAACTGCGGAGATGTCCATGTTGACCATGAGAGGGAAGGAGTGAACACTCGTTCAATCCATGGTTTCTGGAAAACAAAATCTATTTATTTTATTATTTTTATTTATTATGTTAAAAAAAATAAATGCACCCATGTCCCAAAACAAATCAAAATCGTTTCATCCCCACCCCCTTACACCACCCTTTGCAATTTACTTTCATTTCCCAGATTAGAAACTCCTCATTCTCTGACTGCTTGTTTCAATTACACACAACATACAGCACCGCCTCCCCGTCACACTCACCGCATTTGAACCAATTTTCACTCGCTTATGAGACGTCAAGTCTTGGATCATTGCCACCCACACTGAAGAAAAGAGGGGGTTAAAACTATATCATAAAATAAAAGTATCAATGAAGGAAATGAATGAATACATTTGAATTATTTATCAAAATTACGTATTTTAAATGGACGGAATGAACAGAACGTTGATCGAGGTTTGTTAACCACAAGGGAGAAGAAAGGAGAAACCAACGTTTCGGACATTCACCCCTCTTTTATACTGGAGGAAAGTTTAATGCTCAAAACGTCAGATATTGCTTGCTTCAGACGGTGGTTAACCTGTTTTTCCACGGTGATTAAAGTGTTTTCCCACTGTGGATATTCCTAGTGTTGGCTTAATGGTTAGGGTGGTGGGCTTTGGATCCGAGGGTCCTGAGTTGAAATCCCACTCAGCTGTTGAAGTAATACCAGATGGGATTAACTCGGCCTGTCATCCTTCTGAGGTCGGCAATATGAATGCCAGCATGCTGGTATACTGTGTCGGAGTGGCGACCCGTCCAGGATTGTGCCCTATAGCCAAGGAGACTGCTTAAGCAGCACCAACGCTCTGCACAGAGTATGGTCCCAATGTCCTCCTTCTCCTCTCCACTGTGGATAACATACCTCGATGTTCCCACAGTGATTAACATACCTCGATGTTCCAACATCACCCTCACGAGATCCCTCTCCATAAACAATTATATGAACACAGGAAGTGTTTGATTTGTTTCCATGAGATGTTGAACTAATTGTATTAAACATGGAGTTTATTTATAAATACAGTGATGGGAATTCATAAATCTATGTCCCAGTAAAAAAGAACAACAAAAACCTCAATAACAGTTCAGGACTCACACAAGGTCCTTCAAGTTGATGAGGTTCTTCAGGTCCCTCAGGATAGGCCCAGACTTGGTGCTCACGTTACATCTTTCTAACCTGTGAAGAGATAAAACCTCCAAGGAGTGAAACAAAGAACCATCAGTGGAAGGTTCTCGATAAACGAGTTCTATTAGAAGGATCTTTGTTTCCGTTGAAAAGAAACATGACCGATAATCACATGACAGATAATTAATAGTACAAACTCTCTTTCAATGAGACATCATTCCCTGGATCGTGGAAACTAGTTGGTACAAAACAGAAATAAACAAGAAAGATGTCATTCATGGTATGATACTTGTGAAAATCAATGAAAACAAATTTGACATTAAAAAAAGAATTGGTTGTTTGAATGAATTAAATGACCAAACACGAAAATCCTCTTAAAATTAAGTCAATCAGATGAAAATTGACAATTTTAGAAATTCGGCCTATTTTGACCTTTTGGCCTGTGTGCACCTCAAAAATAATTGGTGGTTGAATTTAGTGACCCGATTTGAAAATGCTCTTCAAATTTCAAGTCAATGGGATGAAAATTGACGATTTTAGAAATACCACCTTAGTTGTTGACCTTGGGCCTATGTTGACCTTTTGACCTCAAAAATAATAGGCTTCTTCCTTATGACAATCTCTCTACCTTGTGCTGAAGTTTCGTGAAGATCAGTTTAAAATTGTGACTTGTAGGCCATTGATAGGCAGAAACACAGAGAGAAAGAATAACAAAATCAACTGACCAATATACATTAAAAACCTTCGATTTTGCAAGTAATGAAAAAAATCACTCATAGAGTGATACTTGGTGAAAAGGAATGTCACTCGGTAGAGCACATACATCCACCAGCCACTGACAAGTCGGATCTGAATCCCGACCTTAAGCAAAATCGAATTGCCTTGTTCTCGTCACCTAACCAACTCATCCACCTAGTTTTGTCATAACTCGTCCACAACTTTTTGAGATCTCATGCGATACATAGTTTTTGGCCCCATCACTAAATGGTGAAGAATCACTTGAAAAATTCTCAGATCCGGATTCGGATCGTTACAAAAATGTAATCAATTTGCCATTGTCACAAACCCAACATGTCCACCAAGTTTAATCCGAATCCGTCAACAACTTTTTGAGATATTACGCAATATCGTTTTTAGCCCCGTCTCTCAATGGTGAAGAATCACTTAAAAGTTAAACAATTCTCGTATCTGGATTCATATCTTCACCAAAATTGAAATGATTTGTTGAAATCTGTTCACAAAGTTTTGTCTGAATGCATCGATAATCTTTTGAGATATTGTGCTACATATCGTTTTTGGCCATATCGCTCAACGGTGAAGAATCACTTAAAAAATTATCAGGTCCAGATTCAGGTGTTCACCAAAATTAAACGATTCGTCCTTGTCAAACTCCCAACCTGTCCACCAAGTTTCGTCCAAATCTATCCTTGACCTTTTGAGATATTGCGCTACATATCATTTTTGGCCCTATTGCTCAATGGTAAAGAATCACTTTAAAAATTCTCAGATACAGATCTGGATTCGGATCTTCACCAAAATTAAGCTTTGCTGTTTATTGCCAGTCAACTACATATGCAAACAATTTCAGAACGATTGCTTGAAAACTGTGGCCAAAAATCGTGTGACAAACAGTTAAACAGACTAATGCTACAGACCAACATTCATGGCAAAAAATTTTTTTCACAAAGTAGCAAACAGCATGATACTTGCAAAATCCATAAAACAAATTTGACCTTAAAAATAATTGGAGGTTGAATTAAATGACAAAATATACAAATCCTCTTCAAATTTCAAGTCAATCGGATGAAAATTGACAATTGTAGAAATTTGGCCAATGTTGACATCAAAAATAATTGATGGTTGAATTCATTAACCTGATGTGGAAATAATGTTCAAATTTCAAGTTAATTATATGAAAATCAACAATTTTAGAAATTCAGCCTCTATTGACCTTTTACAAGGAAATACAAGGAAATCTAACACAGGTGGAGGACATTCAGCCCATCATGCCTGCATGAATACCATACTAATTTATCCACACAAGATCCAAGGAAGAAAATGTAAAAAAACAACATTAAATTAATTAATTATATTTTTTGTTTTTTTCCTACCACTGACTCCTCATTTGAATAATTCATCTTCACTTACTTTATCTCTACCTTTCATTATCTAAAACATCTCCATCATATCTCCTTGTAACCGCCTCCTTTCTAGTGTATAAAGCCCTGTCTACTTCAGCCGCTCCTCATAGCTGAGTCTAACTAGGACCAGAATCGATCTCGTAGCCCTGTACTGAACCCTCTCTAAAGCATCTATGTATGTCCTTGTGGAGTTGTGGTGAACAAAACTGCACACAATATTCTAGATGTGGCCCTCACTAAATTCCTGCACAACGTTAACACCACCTCTTTTGATTTACAATTGACCCCCCCTCCGAATACAACCTAAAACCCTATTTGTTTTACCTATAGCTGCCTGGCACTGTGCTGCCTGCTTACCTCCCGTATCTATTACCACCCCCCAGATCATTCTCCTTTTTGACACGCTCCAAATTTACACCTTGTATCCTATAATCTCTATTTCCATTGTTCTTTCCCATCCCCAACAACTTACACTTGCTCAGGTTAAATTCCATCTGCCAGTCTTTTGCTAAATCTATACCAGTATCAATGCTTTCCGGAATCTAATCGCCACCTCCTTCTGCTATCCACCTTACCTCCAAGCTTTGTGTTGTCTGTAAATTTGGGAAGCTTACTCTTTACCCCATTATCCAAGTCGTTGATGTAAATCATGAAGAGTAATGGTCCGAGTGCTGATCCTTGAGGTACTTGAGGTACCGCTACTTACATCCTCCCAGCAAGACATCCTCTCACTCACAGCCACTCTTTGCTTCCAACCATAAAGCCAGTTTGCAATCCAATTAGCTACCTGACCGGCCACTCCACAAGCCCTCACTTTGGCTAACAACCTCTGATGTGGTACCTTATCAAATGCTTTCTTAAAGTCTAGATATACTATGTCACCTTTTCCTCATCCACCCAACCAGACACTGCTTCATAGAACTCTAAAAGATTTGTTAGACAGGAACTACCTTTGGTAAAGCCATGCTGACTACCTTTAATTAGTTTGTATTTGTTTCAATGGTTCCTCATCTGGTCCTGAATGTTCAACTCAAGAATAATTTTGGCTCATGTTAATCTCAAAAATAATTGGTGTTTGAATTCAATGACCAAACATGCAAATTCTCTTCAAATTTCATTTCAATCAGATGAAAACTGAGGATTTTAAAAATTTGTCAAAGTTGATGACCTTTGGCCTATGTTGACGTTTTGACCTCAAAAACAACAGGCTTCTTGCTTATGATGAACTCTAGCATGCAGTGAAGTTTCGTAAAGATCGGTTTAAAATTGAGACCTGTAGGTGACAAGCAAACAAACAGCCCCTCCCCCCCCCCCCCCCGCAAAAAGAACCCTCATACAGCGACACTTGGCAAAACAGAACAAAGTAGAATAGCACTCGGTCGAGCACATACCTCCACCAGGATGAACAGTTTACATTTTGTATCCCACTTATGGGCTGGATCTGAACCTGGATGGGTTTGGTATTTGATAACCTTAAAAATAATTGGTGGTTGTATTCCGTGAGCTAATATGAAAACCCTGTTCTAATTTTAAGTCAATTGGATGAAAACTGAGGAGTTTAGAAATTTGGCCGATGTTTTTTTTTTGTGTGCATGAGCCGAGTGCCCGCCTTAGGGATGATATTGTTCCAAGTTTGTAACACGTTCTTCTGCCGCATACCTTTATTTGGGCAGTGTATATAGGTAACTGACAGCACTGTGTAGGCAAAAGAAACATGAAGTTACGTGCATGAAGAAAAAACAAAAACATACCTACTGCTTATAATTCAACACTCCCCAACAACGCTGGAAAACGTGGGGGCAGGAATACTGAACTGTAAAGGTTGGCGACTTGTAAAATCCTCCCCCACCTGTAGGCAGCACTACACGATGCGTATTTACATTGAGAATTGGAGTCCATCCCCCTCCCATCCACCCTCCCCCCAGACACCACCGGCAAGGATAAAAACACCCCTTTACATTAATTGGGTTCATGCTGATTCTATGTAGCAAGTCTGGATGGAATTGACCCACAATTGTAGGAGTAGCGCGACAAACAAACAAACAAACACACAAACACCGGTCTGTGAATTACAGTTAGGATCAGAGAAGAAAGGGGGAAATGATTGTGAATATAACGTTCCATCCTCATTTACTTTTAACATTGTTCCAAACAAATGGGAACAGGAACAGCGCAGGCATGAAAGGCTGAATGGCCTCCTCATGTGCCAAAGTTTCCTGTGTATATTTGTGTAACATCGTTAAGAACAGGAAATAATGGGGAGGAAAGGACAGAGAGTTTGGAGGTGAGGGTGCATGGAAATGGAAGAGGGAGAGGGAGATTGAGACGTTGGGAAGGAGGGGGGGGGTGCATGGACTTGAGGTTGGAAGGGGGATTGAGTACTTGTGGTTTGGGGCAATTGAGGACTGAAAGCAGAAAGGGGGAGGGGATGACAGAGTTGGCTTGGGGGAGGGGGGGCAGAGAGGGGACAGAGTTGGGAGTGGGGAGTTTGAGGATTTGAAGAAAGGGGGAGGGGATGACAGAGTTGGCTTGGGGGAGGGAGGGCAGAGAGGGGACAGAGTTGGGATTGAGGATTTGAAGAAAGGAGGAGAGGAGCACAGAGTTTGAGTGGGGTGGGAGGGGGGTTAAGGACGTGGGATTCTGTGTGGGTGTGGGGGGGAGAGGGGGTTAGGGACCTGAAGTTACATTTTACATTATGCAGAATTTCCATGAGTTTGTGATAGTCCAGTTGTCTTTTGGGTTCCTTGGGTCTTTTGGGTCCTCTTGGTATTTTGAGTTCTCTTGGTATTTTGGGTCCTCATGGTCTTTTTAGGTCCTCGGGGTTTTTTGGATGCCCTGGTACTTTTGTATCTGGGGTCTTTTGTGTCCTCTGGGTCATTTGGATCCCCTAGGTCTTCATGGTCCTCAGTGTTTTTTCGGTACTCGGGATATTTTGGATGTTTTGGTTCCTGTGTCGGCAAAAAACACATGAATGATATGCACAAAGCAAAAAAAATACCTACTGCTTATAATTCAAAACACCCTCCAGGGTCTTTTGGGTCTTTGGGGGTCTTCAGCATATTTTGGGTCCTCGGGTGGTGGGGGGGGGGCGGCATTTTGGGTGCTCTAGGCACTTTACATTAAGTACTTCAGGTTACAATTGCAGGTGACATCAGGTCAGCTGTCCAACCAATGGGTGGAGAGCAGACATACATACATACATACATACATACACTTGCTCCATTATATATAGATTGCCGAGGCTCATATAAGAGCTAACACACAGAACATATAACAAGGACAGCAGGAGACAAGAGGGGCAGGAGAGGGAAGCACAAAATAGTGTGGAACAGAGACATTAGGTCATTAGGATATCTGTGGAAGGGAGAGTGTTGGGGCATGTTATATAGGGTAAACAAGATGGTACTACAGGGACTTTCAGGAAAGAAAACAGGGAATTTGAAGGAGGTGGGTTTGAGGTAGCTTAATGGGGGTAGTAAAGATCAAGATTTTGGATGGGGGAAGATACGAGTGGTGAACAGCTGTTTTGAAAACCTGGAGGGAGGAGTGGGATTGAAGAGAGTGTGGGAGTTTGTTCCCAAGGTGGGAAAAAAAAGAGGAATGAAAGAATTAAGATGAGCAGTGATTCTTGATTTTGGCAGTTTCACCAGAAGAGGTTTTTTGGCGGATCTTGACTAACCTGAGGAAATATACGGGGGGGGGGGACAGATCACAGACACAGCAGGGGGGGGATAAGGGTGGAGAGGAGACGGTAGAAGACAGAAAGACCACTGACCTGCCTCTGGTGAGAGTGAGAGACCCAAAGACTCAGCTTCATCACGGGAGATACCAATGATCCTCAAAAGCCTTGGTTTCCACAGTGGGAAGTTGAGCTAGGTGTGAGGCAGGACCACCACCTCAAAGGGGAGAGCAGCACTCCATCAGACAGTGGATGAAAGCTTTGTAAGTGGTTAGAAGCTCAGATGTGCCAAAGGAGGACGTAGGATGCCCAGGAGGCGACTGGCTTTGGAGGCCAGTTTGGAGATATGGCTTTCCCTGGAAATATGGCAGATAGTGAGACCCAGAAACTTGAGTGAAAGGACTTCTTCAAGAGGATTGTTGAGAAAGTAGATGGGGTTTTCCAGACGGTCCTTTCGGAGAAACATGGTGAGGATGTGAGATTGTCAGGACTGAAAGACGTATTCTAAGTGTTGACCAGCTTCTGATCAAAATCCAGGTCTGCAGACAGTGAAGAGGCTGCTGCTTACCGATCAGATGGATGACATGGTATGGCAGAGGGTGCAATCATCAGCAAAGAGATAAAGAGGATTTTCCAGGGAATCTGAGAGATCATTGATGAAAACCAGAAAAAGCACAGGGCCCAGAATACTGCCTTGAGGAACTCCAGCCTGGACAGGATGAGGACATGAGAGAATTCCATTAACAGCCATGCGTTGACTGTGACAGGAAAGGAAGTCTGTGAACCATGCACGAGTGGAGATTGCCTTGGATACCATAAGAAGTGATGGATACTGTGGAAGAAATAATTATATAAATGTATGCTGTAATTCGAATTGGCTGTCAGTGTTCCTTCCCTTTGGCCAAGAGTCTTTGCCCTAAATGTTGCTAAAATGTCTTGTTATGGAACGATGTGACCTGGGCTGATAACAGCAAACTTTTGCTGTAATTACATCATGTGCTTCTCACCTAGAAGACACGTACTGCAGTTAGAGTTAACAGCCCCTTCCCCTCTCCCATGAAAGTATAAATGCCTTGAAATGTAATCTTGTTTTAGTGCAAGCATGTGAGGATGTATACCATCTCAGTGGGTTGCACTCCTTGGGACTGACCAAGTACCAAGTAATAATAAAACTCTCTGATGTAATGTACTTTCTCGTTGTGGAAAGTGAATTAATCGGGTTGGTTTAACGGTTAACTAAAGAAGTAAGAATAAATAAAATAGAACCAAATAATATTGTAACAAATGGGGGTTCTCAAGTTCATTGTGTGACGTGTACGAGGGAACAGGAACACGATACATTTAAAACCGAGTCGGCTAGATGTTAAACCCTGCAAGTTAAATGAGATTCCACAACAACGCAAGAATTCTACAATGATCACTACGAGGTTGGGTGAAAAATCCTCATCAATACCAAAAGAGTTTGGATGAATGGATAGAAGTTGGTCCATGTTTTTGGCGAGTGAGATGCAAATGGAGTCGTCACTGTTTAGTGGACGGTACAATGGATGTTTAAACATGAGGTGGGAGTGGAGAAGAAGCTGTAGCCAGAGGTGTTCCTGGGGGGTGTGGAGGAGTGAGGGCAGTGTATGGAGAGTGAGGAATAGTTTTTGATGAAGAGACGAACTCAACCACCAGGATAAGGCTCAGATCTATCATACTGGAGGAGAGAGTAACCAGGGAGAGAAACTAAGGAGTCAGAGACGTCTTGAAGGAGGAAAGTTTCTGTTAAGCAGATTACAGCATGTCTGGTTTGTCAGTGGCAATCTGTATGGAGAGGTCTGTCAGGTTAGAGCGAAGGCTCCAGGTGTTTCAGGTCCATGCTGTTGAGGAAGGAGAGGGCGTGGCTTTCAGTGCAGGAGAGGGAGGGGAAGGGGAGGGGAGAATGACGGAGGGGAGGGGGAGGTAGGGAGAGTTGCTGGCAGTGTGTAGGAGACTGAAGTAGGGCCGGATGGAGAGGAGGACAAAAGGCTCGGTGATGAAGGGATGAGGCACAATGGGGAGTAATAACAGAGGGGTAAAAGGGAAGTAGGACATTGGAGGAGGTGGAGGAATGAGCCGGAAGAGAGAGGGTGGGGGAAGGAGGCAGCTCTGTGGATGTGAGGGGGGGCAGCTTTGAGAAGGGGGAATGAGGGGGTAGATTTGCAGAGGAGGGTGAAGGGGGAGATTTGAAGGGAAGGGGTAAGGGGGGAGATTTTATGGAGAAAGGTGAGAGGGGAAAATCAAATTGAGGGAGAATGGTGTTGGAGTAGCTTTTGAGAAAGATGAGGGGAAGAGGGAGGAGGCAGCTGATTTGAGAGGAGGAGGAGGCGATTGGGACCACACTCTGTGCAGAGCATTGGTGCTGCTTAAGCAGTTTCCTTGGCTATTGGATGGGTCACCTGGATGGATGGGTCACCTGGATGCAATACTGGATGGGTCACCACTCCAATACAGTATACCAGTATGCTGGCACTCATTTTGCCGACCTCGGAAGGATGACAGGCTGAGTTAACCCAACCTGGTGTTAATTCAACAGCTGAGTGGGATTTGAACTCAGGACCCGAGGATCTCAAGCCCACCACCCTAACTATTAAGCCAACACCAGGATTTGAGAGAGAGGGGAGACAATGAGAGCAGGTGCATCCATGGGGGAAGAGGGAGAAGGGAAGGGTTTGGAGCGGGGAAGGATGAGACTGGGTAGTGGTATTTTAAGGATGGTAGTGGGCAGGGGAAGGAACAATATTTGAGGGGGGAAGAGGAGGAAAGAAAAATCATGTTTGAGATGTTGAGGAGTGTACTGAATAAGAGAGCGAGTTGTCTGTTAGGTCGGAACGGAGCCCTCAGATGTTTGAACACCAAAGCGTTTGGGATACCGGAGGGGGAGCCATTAATAAGGCAGAGGGCAGTGGAGAGGTGCTCGGAGAGGAGGTATGGTGGGGGGGCAAGATGGGAGGAGTAAGGTGGGGGTACACCAGGGGAGGGGTTAGTAGGAGGTCGATTTGGGAGGTGGGGTGAATTTGCACTGAAGTTGGAAAAAAGAGATTGATTGATGGAACACGAACATGCATTGCAAAATGGAATTATTAAAATTTGTTGGTGGAGATACATTCAAATATGTTGCAACAGATGGAATTTTTAGACACGGGGAGAATAGAAGGAGAAGGAGAAGGAGGAGAAGGAGAAGGAGAAGGACGAAGTTGAAACATTGTAAAAGACTGTTTTTGGGGTTGTTTTTTTTGAAGATTATGGAAGAGGAGGGCAGAGTAAAGGAAAAGTTTGAAGAAAAGGTCATGGAGGTGTATGGTGAGTGAATACCTTCATGATCAAAGTGGGATTGGAAGGTGAATTGGCAAATAAGAGAAGGTAGAGGAAGTCACGTGGTTATGGGAGGTAAAAGGAGAGAAGGGAAAAGTTTTTTTTGTTTTTTTGTTGTTGAAGATTAGGGAAAAGAAAGGTTGAAGAAAAGATCGTGAAGCTTTTTGGTGAATACCTTCATAATCAAAGTGGGATTGCAGTTGTGGATCGGCAGAGTAGAAGGAAGAAGAATAGAGTTAGAGGGAGTCATGTTACGTGGTTACGGGATGTATAAGGTGAGGAGGGAAAAGATTTTAATTTTTTTTTATTATATATTTTAAGACATGAAACAGAGGGTATAGTTGGGAGGGAATGAAAGAGTGGTGGAGGGATTGTGGTGAAAATAAAAACTGCAGGTAATAAGGAGAAAATACAATAAACACAATCACGCACACAGAAAGGGAGAAGGGTAGGCCACAAGGAAACCCAATATGAAAAGACTGACGGATACTCACCAATTATCACAAGTTTTAAAACAAAACCGAACTGGAAACACACATTAAACACAAAGGCAACAAAATAGCAGTAAAAATGCAGCAATAAATGACTGGGAAAATTATCTTTGAGAAAGGAGGTCCACCCTCTGCCGTACCATCTGTCATCCCTCAGACCGGCAAGCAGCAGCTTCTTCGCTCACTGCAGATCTGGATAAAATCACCAACTGGTCCAACACGTGGAACATGTCTTTCAATCCAGACAAATCTCACACTCTCACTATGTCTCTCCGAAAGGACCGTTTACAAAACCCCCCCATCCACTTTCTCAACAATCCTCTGGAAGAAGTCTTTTCTTTCAAGCTTCTAGGTCTCACTATCTGCCATGACCTTTCCTGGGAAAGTCACATTTCCAACCTCGCCTCAAAAGCCAGTTGCCGACTGGGAATCCTCCGTCGTGCAAAGTCCTTCCTCGGCCCTCTTGAGCTCCTGACCACTTACAAAGCTTTTGTCCGTAGCCTGATGGAGTACTGCTCTCCCCTCTGGGCTGGTGCTCCTGCCTCCCACCTTTCTCGGCTTCACGCTGTCGAAACCAGGGCATTTAAGATCATCGGCATCTCTCGCAATGAAGCTGAGTCTTTGGGCCTCTCACTCAATCACCGCAGGTTGGTCGGTGGTCTTTCTGTCTTCAACCGACTCCTCTCCAGCCTTGCCCCCCCTGCTCTCTCTGCGATTTGTCCCCACCACATTTCCACAGGGCGCTCAAGGTCCGCCAACAACCCCCTTCTGGTAAAACTACCAAAATCACGAATCACTGCTCATCTTTACTCTTTCATTCCTCTTTTTTCCCGCCTTTGGAATAAACTTCCTCACTCTATTCTTTCCCATTCTTCCCTCCAGGCTTTCAAAACAGCTGTTCACCACCACCTCTTATCTTCCCCCATCCAAATCCTCGATCTTTTCTACCCCGATAATCCACCCAAGCCCACTTCCTTCATTTCTCCTGCTTTCCTTCCTGAAAGTCCCTGAAATGTCCATCTTCTCTTCGCCATGTTCCCCGTCCCATCCCCATCCCTCTCCCTTCCACAGTTCACCTAATGTGTATGTTCCCCACTGTTTTGTCCCTTCCACTCCCGCCCCTCTTGTCTCATGCCTCCTTGCTGTGAGTTGTGTGTTAGCTCTCATACGAGCCTCGACCAAGGTATACAAAAAAAAAAAAAAAAAAAAGTCAGCAGAGACACTGATGAAATGATGCCATCTCTCAAGAACCGGAACCGGAAGTGAAGGTTAATAATGGAATGGAGTTCTCCCCCCTCGCTCCCCCTTCTTAAATATGCCCCAACTCCATCACATCCACAAATCTGCCTCCTTCCCCTCCCCTCTCTCTCTCTCTTCCAAAACTCATTCATCCACCTCCTTCAATTTTATAAAGTTCAACCAAAGGTTAATAATGGAGGTCAAGGTTCACCTGGAGAACCTCAGGTAACAATCGTGGATTATGACGTCACTGTTTTCATTTCCCAAAACAAATCCCCTTCCCACTCACCCGAGGGTTCGTAACCTTGTTTGTGATTTCAGACCTTCAATCAACCCCTCCAGTCCCTCATCACCGATGGGATTAAAACTCAACCTGATGGAAAAGGAAGGGAAAGAGAAAAACCCTGAGGATATCATTTTATTACAAACATGGAGAACCTTGGGAATATTTTCACCATTTCAATAGTTATGCTTATAAGTCATATAAACACCACATAATTATGGGATTAAAACCCAGTAGCTCTCCAAAAACAATTATATAACGATGAGATTAAAACCCAGTCCCTCGACCAAAAACAATTATATAATGATGAGATCATAACAGTCCCTCTCAATAAACAATTATATAATTATGAGATTATAACCCAGTCCCTCGAAATTAATAATTATATAATTATGAGATTATAACCCAGTCCCTCGAAATTAATAATTATATAATTATGAGATTATAACCCAGTCCCTCGAAATTAATAATTATATAATTATGAGATTATAACCCAGTCCCTCGAAATTAATAATTATATAATTATGAGATTATAACCCAGTCCCTCTCAATAAAGAATTATATAATTATTGGATTATAACCCAGTCCCTCGAAATTAATAATTATATAATTATGAGATTATAACCCAGTCCCTCTCGATTACTGTCAGGTGAGATTAGATCTGTGACTTGCTACAGGTTCCATGTAAACCTGTACTAACCTGTTCCACGGTCGGGTTGTCGGCGACTAAGCCGTCTCCCCCACCAGGTTTCCTGGTGAGGAGAATGGATGGATACGGTCACCCAGCAGGATTAAAAACAAAACTTGTCAAAGGACGGAGGAGCTCCTGCGAGCAAACAGCCAACCATATCTAGTGCCGAACTGTGTCTGCGGATGTCCTCCTGCAGTTGGGTTACTTTTTTTTAGGAGGTTGATGGCAGGATTTGCACTCTGGCCACCGTAAAACACTTCATTCCGCAAAACCCACAAATGCAAAGAAAACTGAAAACCCACTCCATGGGAGTACCTCCCTGGGAGGCAGATCACCGGATGATGGGATTGGGGCAAAGCCTTTGCGACCCCCATTCCTTCATGACAGGAGGAAAAGCACGGGGTAAATTTCCTGGGTCAGATAGCGGTGGTGTGTTGCGGAGTTGTGTTGAGGTGTCGTCCACCAGACGGAGGTCCTTAGGGTTAACCTGAGGCGGTCCCTTTGGGTTGGTGCCTGGAATGTCCTATCCCTAAGAGATGATGATCGCCTGTCTCTGTTATCATCTGAGCTCAAGCGTTTCGACATCAGTATTGCAGCACTCTGAGATCCGGAGACAAGATAGTGGTGAGGTCATGGTGGGTGGTTATACCTACTATTAGTCTCGTCGCTCTGATGGTTACCATGCCCAAGGAGTTGGTGTAGCTGTGTCCAATAAGCTGACTCCAATGATAATTGAGGTAACACCAGTCAACTAGCGTATTATGAGAAGAAGGATTCATCACTCCATGGGTGTCGTGTTCCTGGTCTCTGTATATGCTCTGACTGAGGTGAGTGATCTCACCGTGAAGGGTGCATGATCAGTGCCCCAGGTGAGATACTCTTCTATTCTTGCGGGATTTCAATGCATCAAATGGCACCGATAGGGATTGTTATGAGACACGTGTTGGTCCTGTCGATACATTTTTACCATAATGGGTTTGAAGGTGATGAAATAAATACATTGATGACAGTTAAAACTTGGTATTAAAATGAAAATGTTAAACCTGAAATAAAATGTACTCAAATATATGATATGATTTTTTAAAGTATGTATCCATTTGGAATTAACATAATTATATTTCTCCTTTGTATGGAAAGATCACTTGACTATTAAAGCTTGTATCAGGTTGAACTTTCCAGGAAGTTGAATAATAAGAAGAATTGCCTATCATTTTAAAAGCTATCTAAAGGAATTTTTTAAATAAAAGACACAAGTTGGAATGTGGATTTAAGAAGGTGTTCAGATGTATTCACGAAGCTTGAGTCGCTTCAAGATAATATGTCTTCCCAGTTTCGGGAGAAGCAGACTGACTTTTAACCTACAAACGATGGAAAGTTGTTTTTAATGGCCATTCGAGTTGGCGTTTGATGTCATTCTTGCATTCTGTGCATTCTTCTGCATTAGGAGACGATTAACATGTCTGGATTTGAAATATATGTTACAACCATTCAACCAGGTCAAGCTGGGGCTGTATGGAGACCCGAAGATAAGCTGCGCCTGGAAGATGTAAAGATCAGACAAGCTGGTGCCAGTGCCAGAGATGATAAAAAAACTGTCGAACTAAAAACTATTTAATGACTAAGATTCTCCATTTGTATTTGAGAGATCTGGAATGAGTTTGTCTGTTCAGAATCTCTGATGCACGCATAATAAATTGTCTTGTCTGTTGAATAAATAAATGTTTTCATTGTACTAATGACTTAGAGAATTCTTCCACAGTCCTCATGGGTCTGGAACTGTGAACCAGAATAGCACCAAGTTCCTTGACTTTGCAAGAAGTCAGGGAGTTAGGGTGGCTGGTTCATGGGTTCAGCACCCACAGGCTCATCACTGGACTTGTTATTCCAACGCTGGTGGTGTGGCAAAGGAGATTGACCATGTGCTCATTGATGGTCGCTGGAGGATGATCCAGAACTGCAGGGTCTACCGGAGTGCTCAGTTCCTCAATACTGACTACCGGCTTGTTATAGCAACTTTGAAGTTGCAGCTTAAATCCGGGAGAATGGTACCATCCCAGCCTAGGCTGGATGTTGGCAAGCTCAAGGATAAGAGGGTAGCTGAGGAGTTTGCGAAGAGGCTGAGTAGGGATTTGGGGGGTCTGGGTGCTTTGGAAAATCCTGAAGAGTTGTCCGGAGACAATCTCCTGTCCAGACATGTCTGGAGACAAACACTGCCCAGATGCATTCTCAGCCAAACACTGCCCGGACACAATCTCAACCAGCCACCGCCCGGACGCAATCTCAGCCAAACACCACCCGGATGTGTCCAGAGAGAAACTCCCATCTGGACATAAACACCACCCGGAAACGTTCAGAAACATATACCGCATGGACGCGTCTGGAGCAAAGCAGTCCGGAGACAAACTCCAATCCGGACATGTCCAGAGATAAATATCATCTGGACATGTCTGGGAACAAACCTTGCCTGAACATAACTACCGTCCAGACATAACCACCGTCTGGATATATCTAGAGTGAGAGGGAGAGATAGAGAAGGGGGTGGGGGGGGGGTGACGGAACAGTGAGAAGGGTGTGGGAGGAGGGTGCTGCACTGTATTGGGAGGGGGTAGAGCTAGGATGGGACAAAGCGAGAAAGAAGGAAAGAAAGAGAGAGGTGTGGGGTAGGGGAGTCAGCAGAGAAAATGTTTTGCTTTATGAACAAAACACACACACACACACACACACACACACACACACACACACACACACACACACACACACACACACACACACACACACACACACACACACACACACACACACACACACACGGCCGATATCCACAATTTTTCGGGAATCGGTAGGTGTTGGAGTCATTGTGATGAGCAACTACAATATGTACTGTATAAACCCAAAAGCTTTGAGTAGCTTTCATTGAAAAACAATGTTGCATTTATATGGACATTTCAAGATGATGTGCACAAACATTAATATTTATAAACAGCTGCGTGTGACGGGTGGAAAAAATTTGGCTCGGTAATTTAGAAAACATGTTAGTACGGCAAATGGCTTGGAAATTGGGTGTTATTATCAAATATATTTTGCTTTGAAACTCGCAAAGAGAAACATATATCCTTTGTAAAGCAAACCCGATAACCAAATGCTTCCGAAACAATCGCAAGGACAAAGGAAAACCTGATAAAACCTCCAAAAGATACAGGATGAAATTTTGCCATTATGGCACCCATAACAGGCAAGGCATGTCCACACACCCACGGAGAGTCCCTACAGATCCACATCTACCCATTTGTAACATGTCCGTTTGTGCTGTACAAGTACCTCTACCTTGTTGAAACTGTCGACTGTACATCCCGATCAGAACATGAACTGTATCGCCATCGACTGGGGGTGCTTGGTAAGTAGATTAAGCACTCAAGCAAGCACTCCAACAGAATGCCGTGCTTGGCAAGCGATTACCAATTGCTGTCGATACAACGATGCACCCGGAAACCCCCGTGCAATATCCGAATTGAACAAATCAACACTTTTTTCGGAGTCAGAAATGCTGATATTTTCAAATCTGGAGCTTGCATCTACTTATCGATAAGAAATCGTTGTGGCCTGTTCCAAGTCAAGGCATGGTTGAGTTGGCCAAAATACATGGTGGCTTCAGACCCCAGTAAGGTAACGCAGGAAACACCTCAAGACCCCAGAGAGCGAGGTGGCTGAGGATCACCTGATCAAGGATATAATTAAATAAGGCTGTTAATTATCTTCAAAAGGGTGTTTTAATCAACCCAAACACCCAATTTTCACTCATACACTTCCTTGGAGTTTTCTTAGTGTGCATGCAAAGTTTCAGGCTGCTACATTTCATGGTTTTGGAGTTGTGGAGGAGACACACACACTGACATTTTTATGAGTATAGATATGAACACAGGAAGTGTTGGATTTGTTTCCATGAAATCTTGAACTAATTGTTTGAAAAATGGAGTTTATTTATTAATCTGTGATGGGAATTCACAAATCCATGTCCAGTGGAAGAGAAGAAGAAGAAGAACAAAAACGTCAATAACAGCTCAGGACTTACTTAAGTTCCTCCAAGTTGTTGATGTTCTCCAGGTCCCTCAGGATATGCCCAGACTTGGTGCTCAGGTTACATTTCTCTAACCTGTGATGAGATAAAAAAAAAATTCCAAGGAGTGAAACAAAGAACCATCAGCGGAGGGTTGTCTCTAAACGAGTTATATTAGAACGTTCTTTGTTCCAGGTTAAGAGATCATTAACCTGAAAATAAACAGGTTGAAGGTCACATGATGGATAATAACACAAACAGAGACGCAGGTTGAATAGGTAGATTAAAGTGCCTCATCACACGAACCTCCATGAAGTGTGATGACATGACTGACCTGCCAGAGAGTGTAAAAGGTTTCTAAAATGCATCATATCCTTTGATTGCCAAAAAAAACATTTCCTCAACTCTTTTGGAGCCTTTATGAGGCAGACCTCAAAATTTCCTCAATGTGATTCGCCGATTGCAATTTTCCTGCATTTCGTGAATTTTCACTGTGATCAAACACCGCACGCATCCTCGCAGTGAATGACGCTACCTGACAAGCCTACAGGTACCACTGAGTTATGCAGGAGAGCAATAGTGCTTTGCAGTCACCCTGGCACAAGGCACTATTTGATATGATTGATATGTCTCAGTATCATGATTAATTAAAATAATCTCACCGCACATGGGCATGCTCACTTTTTTGGACCTTTTGGTGTGAAACCATAACTGGAGCACTTCCGTTTTAATCACGAGCATCATGATCGATGTATAATTTGTTTGGTACATTTTAGTTCGATTTGAGGCCTCAATTTTTTCTTCAATTTGGAACTTGCTCTTTATCTCCAGATATTTATCTTCCACCCTCTTCCAGAGCCTGGTGTTGGCGCAGTGGTAAGGGCAGTGGCTTGGGACCCAAGAGGTCCTGAGTTCAAGCCCCGTTGGGACACTGAATTAATATATGTATGTATATGTATATATATATATATATATATAATGTGTATATATATATATATATATATATATATATATATATATATATATATATATATATATATATATATATATATATATATATATATATATATATATATATATACATATATATATATATATAAAACCAAGTCGAAAACACCAGGGGGTTGACTCAGCCTGCCATCCTTCCGAGGTCGGCGAAATGAGCACCAGTTGTACTGGGCCCGGTGTATGCCCCGGTTAGAATAGGTGTACCATATCCCTGTGTGTCATAAGAGGCGACCAGGGTTGCGTCAGGAAGGGCATCCGGCGTAAAAACCTATGCCAAATCATTATGCGAACAACAAAACGAATTTCCATACCGGATCGGTCGAGGCCCGGGTTACCAACGACCGCCACCGGTACCGGTGGTCAGCAGGGTACCAGTGGAAATTGTGCTACTGCTGGGCGAAGGAGGAGAAGGAGACGGGGAAGGCGAGTCTGGAGGCAGTGGGAGAGGGGGAAGGGTAGAAGTGTGAAGGTGAGAGTTGGAACTCTGAATGTTGGGACGATGACTGGCAAAGGGCGAGAGTTGGCTGATATGATGGAGAGAAGAAAGGTGGACATACTGTGTGTACAAGAGACCAAGTGGATGGGGAGTAAGGCGAGGAGCATTGGAGGTGGTTTCAATCTGTTCTACCATGGTGTGGATGGGAGGAGAAATGGTGTCGGGATAATCCTGAAGGAAGATCATGTCAAGAGGGTATTGGAGGTGAGGAGAGTGTCTGACCGAGTGATGAGTGTGAAGTTGGAAATTGAAGGGGTGATGATGAATGTCATCAGTGCATATGCCCCACATATGGGGTGTGAGATGGAATATAAAGAAGATTTCTGGAGTGAGTTAGATGAAGTGGTGGAGAGTGTATCCAAGGATGAAAGAGTGGTGATTGGAGCAGATTTCAATGGACATGTTGGGGAAGGGAATAAAGAGGATGAGGAGGTGATGGGGAGGTACGGTCTCAACAAGAGAAATGTGGAAGGGCAAATGGTGGTAGAGTTTGCAAAAAGAATGGAAATGGCGGTGGTAAACATGTATTTAAAGAAGAAGGAGGAACACAGGGTGACATACAAGAGTGGAGGAAAGTGCACACAGGTGGATTACATCTTAAGTAGGAGATGCAACCTGAAAGAGATTAGTGACTGTAAGGTTGTGGCAGGGGAGAGTGTAGCTCGACAGCATCGATTGGTGGTCTGTAAGATGACTTTAGAGGTGAGGTTGAGGAAGAGAGTGAGGGCTGAACCAAGGACCAGATGGTGGAAGCTGAAGGAGGAAGACTGTTGCGTGAAATTTAGGGAGGAGGTGAGACAGGCGTTGGATGGTGGTAAAGATGGGTGGGATGATTGGGCAACGACAGCAGAAGTTGTGAGGGAGATAGCTAGGAAGGTACTTCGTGTGACATCTGGACAGAGGAAGGAAGATAAGGAGACTTGGTGGTGGAATGAGGAAGTACAGGAAAGTATAAGGAAGAAGGGGTTGGCGAAAAAGAAGTGGGATAATCAGAGAGATGAAGAAAGTCAGCAGGAATACAAGGAGTGGCGTCGAAAAGCAAAAAGAGAGGTGGCAAAGGCCAAGGAAAAGGCATATGACGAGCTGTATGAGAAGTTGGATACAAAAGAAGGGGAAAAGGATTTATACCGATTGGCAAGACAGAGGGACCGAGCTGGGAAGGATGTGCTGCAGGTTCGGGTGATAAAGGACGCAAATGGGAATGTGCTGACGAGCGAGGAGAGTGTGTTGAGAAGGTGGATGGAGTACTTTGAGGAGCTGATGAATGAAGAAAATGAGAGAGAGAGAAGGTTGGAAGAGGTGGAGATAGTGAATCTGGAAGTGGGGTGGATCAGTAAGGATGAAGTGAGGACTGCTATGAAGAAGATGAAAAGTGGAAAGGCGGTTGGCCCAGATGGTATACCAGTGGAGGCATGGAAGTGCTTAGGAGAGATGGCAGTGGGGTTGTTAACCAGATTGTTTAATAAAGTCTTGTAAAGTGAGAGGATGCCGGAGGAGTGGAGATTAAGTGTACTGGTTCCGATTTTCAAGAATAAGGGTGATGTGCAGAGCTGCGGAAATTACAGAGGGATAAAGTTGTTAAGCCACACCATGAAGTTGTGGGAAAGAGTAGTGGAAGCTCGGTTGAGAGGAGAGGTGACGATCTGTGAGCAGCAATATGGGTTTATACCAGGAAAGAGCACCACTGATGCGATGTTTGCTTTGAGAATGTTGATGGAGAAGTATAGGGAAGGCCAGAAGGAGTTACATTGTGTGTTTGTGGATTTAGAGAAAGCTTATGATAGGGTGCCAAGAGAGGAGTTGTGGTATTGTATGAGGAAGTCGGGAGTGTTGGAGAAGTATGTGAGGATCGTGCAGGATATGTATGAGGACAGTGTGACAGCGGTGAGGTGTGCGGTAGGAATGACGGACCGGTTTAAAGTTAAAGTGGGATTGCACCAAGGATCGACTCTGAGCCCTTTCCTGTTTGCAATGGTGATGGACAGGTTGACGGATGAGGTCAGACTGGAGTCTCCATGGACTATGATGTTCGCGGATGACATCATGATCTGTAGGGAGAGTAGGGAGCAGGCTGAATCGAGCCTTGAGAGGTGGAGGTACGCACTGGAGAGAAGGGGAATGTTAGTCAGTAGGAGTAAGACGGAGTACATGTGCGTAAATGAGAGGGAGGGTGGTGGTATGGTGCAGTTGCAAGGAGTTGAGGTGGGGAAGGTGGATTGGTTTAAATACTTGGGATCAACTGTCCAAAGTAACGAAGAGTGTGGGAGAGAAGTGAAAAAGAAAGTGCAGGCAGGATGGAGTGGGTGGAGAAGAGTTGCAGGAGTGATTTGTGACAGAAGGGTAGCTGCAAGAGTGAAGGGGAAAGTATACAAGACGGTAGTGAGACCAGCTATGTTGTATGGTTTGGAGGCGGTGGCGCTAACAAAAAGACAGGAAGCAGAGCTGGAGGTGGCAGAGTTAAAGATGCTGCGATTCTCGTTGGGAGTGACGAGGATGGATAGGATTAGAAATGAGTGTATTAGAGGGACAGCGCAGGTAGGACGGTTTGGAGACAAAGTGAGATAGGCGAGATTGAGATGGTTTGGACATGTGCACAGGAGGGAAACGGAGTATATCGGGAGAAGGATGTTGAAGATGGAGCCGCCAGGCAGGAGGAGAAGAGGAAGGCCAAAGAAGAGGTTCATGGATGCGGTGAGGGCGGACATGCGGGTGGTTGGAGTGTCAATGGAAGATGTGGAGGATAGAGCGAAATGGAGATGGTTGGTCCGCTGTGGCGACCCCTAACGGGAGCAAGCTGAAAGAGGAAGAAGAAGATTTATCTTCCACCCTAAAAGTATGGTGGTGGTCGTTGTCATTGTCATATGAAGAAGCACCACCTGCACACACACACCCCAACTCCCACCGCCAGGCCTAAGGAAACCAAGTATGGCGGAGCATATAGGGCCGTGTTCGGCAATGGTAGATGGACAAGAGCTCTCACCTCTGCTGGTAAGTCATTGTGGACACATTGACACGAGTCGTTCAACAATTTGGTGCAAAATTGAAGGCATTGGGGTAGATGCTGTGGTGGACACAGGAGCAAGTGCCATGATCATCAGCCATGTGGTCCTGGATTTGAATGCAAACAGTTGGGACCAGATGCAGCGTTTGCAAAACCATAGTTTACAATTGACTAATGGGGCAACAGCTCCTGTCATTGGGCATGAATTTGTAACTCTCAAGTTGGATAAGTTTAAGCAGAGAATAGAAGTGTGGGTACTAAGCCGGGGTGTTCTTCGGGTGTGGTTGGAAGAACTGTGAGATGGTGGGAAATGGGTAGAATGAGAGTCCGGAGGGGTTGGAGTGGGAGGAAGGAGGGAAAGGGTGGAGGTGGGAGTCCGGACGTGGTTGGGGTGGGAAGAGAGAGTAAAATGGTAGAGGTGGGAGTCTGGAGTGAGTAGGGGTAGGATGGGAAGAGGGAGGGAAAATGTGGAGGTTAGAGAAGGGACGGAAAGGAGTGGAGGAGGGGAGGGGTGGGAGTCTGGAGGGATGGGGTGGAGTGAGAGGAGGGGTGGGTGGGAGGAGGCAGGGAAATGGGTTGGATGAGGAAAGGATACGGTGTTGCCCGGCAAAGCCGGGTATCTTTGCTAGTTAAATAATATAACATATTAAAATTAATAAATAACGAGAAACTTAATAATAACAATTTAATGAATCGATTCGGAATGGTTTCCCCAAACTTTTTTCCCCAAAATTTTTTCCCCAAAGGAAATGAAGATCAATTTCCTCGAAACGCTCCTATTATATCCGCCAACCCACCCCTCTCTGCAGGTGCACCACAATGCATTCTTCTTCTTCTTCACTGTCACAACTCCACTCTTCACTTTAACACTCGTTCACCATGGTCGACAAGCATATCGATCACCAGATTTGAGTTTACATTATTCGTTCCTTTTCACATTTACTAACCTTCACGACAATAGAATGAAACAGTGAATGTTAAGAATGATTTGTGTGAATCGTCTACCCTTGATATAAAGTGGTTTATCATTTATCGTTCTCATTCCCTCTTCATTCACCCCAATGCTCGACCACACAGAAGTGAGTGTGTGCCTTTCATTCCCATCTCTGAACACAAGTAAAATACAAAGTTCAATCAAAGGTTAATTATGGAGGCCAAGCCTCACCTGGAGAATGTCAGGTAAACAATCATGGACTATGACATCGCTGGTAATTGCATTTGTTTTGGGAAACAAAAACACTCACCCGAGGGTTCGTAACTTTGTTTGTGATTTCAGACCCTCCATCAACCCCTTCAGTCCCTCATCACCGATGGGATTCTCACTCAAACTGATGGTAAAGGAGGGAAATAGAAAAACCCTGAGATTATCATTCTGTTAACAACATGGAGAACCTTAGGATTCAATAGTTATGTTTATAAATCATATCAGCAACAAGGAAATCCAACACAGGTGGAGGCCATTCAGCCCATCATGCCTGCATGAACACCACACTAACCCAAGAAAGAAAATGCCCCCCCCAAAAAATTTAATAAATGAAAGAAAAAAAAATGTTTTTTTTTTTGTATTTCTTAAAAAAAAATTTTTTTGTTGATGTTGTTGTAATTTTTTATTTATTTATTTATTTTTTCCTTTTCTTCCCCTCGGAAAGGGGGCATGAGCTTGGTTAAAAACACACATCAACCACACAACCCCCCTTGACAAGACCCCCACCAACAGCACTCCGTACACAATCACCCATCAATACTCAAACTATCTAAAAGTATTAACACCATCCCTATACCCCTCTATCTCCATAACTTCCAGGTACCTATCTAATTCGAATTTAAACTTATCTACTTTTTCTGCTGCCACGACCTTTCCAGGGAGACCATTCCATGCATTAACTACTCTCTGAGTGAAAGTCCCCGACCTCACTACCGTCTTAACTCTCCTCTTCTTTACTCTCAGGCTATGGCCCCTTGTTCTATTGTTGGGGTGCCGGATATCGGTGGCGAGCACGACCGCTAGAGGGAGCAGTAGAGTCGGCTCCACCGAACACACCGGAATTTAGGTCGTGACCCTCGGATAAGTCCGAAAGGCACGGGTCCCTTACAGGACCATGAATCGCCAATAATTTGACCACGTGGGGTAGGGTTAATTGCCAAACTTCAATATACCAAAGTACCCACGCGGCAAAGCTACGGGGGAATTCACACCCTTGGCGGACCTTGAGCGGGACGAGCCGTTACCGTGCCCGAACCGTGTGTAACCCGAGCGGATGGTTACCGAGGCCCGTCGGTCCAAATGAACAATTTACTGCCTTGCTATTTCTCAACACACCGTGCTAAGCCAATGAAAGAAATGACAGGGAACGAACTGGGACATTCAACAATAGGGAATTTATTACAATAAATTATAGGGGTGGGAAGCACGTAAGGGCAGAGTTATCCGAATATCAGGCAGGCAATATACAGTGAGCAAAAGCACTTAACAGTTCTACTTAAGAGACGGGCCCACACACAGACACACACCCAAAGAAATGGACCCCGTTGAGTCTTTATTGAAGGCTTCTAGCTCGAGGAAAGGTGAGATGGAGACCAGAGCCTGTGCTTGGACCTGTCTGCCTCATGCGGTCTTCAACGATCTGGCTCTTTGGCGGGACTCAAACCCGCAGCTTTCACGTGGCGTCAATGACGAAGGCAACAGGAGTGGTCCGGCAGACGCCAGCAAGATCAGCAAAAACAAGCGAGGAGGCGGCGAGGCAGGCGAAGCAAATGATTCTCCTCAGGCTCCGACACACAGCCAGGCTCCGACGCCAACACGAACATGAACACGAACCCAAATCAGAAGACCCCCTCCAAAGGGAGCCTGGTCTTTTATCCGCTCCCTGAGCGGGGTGGAGCCTCGGTGTCGGATGCTCTGTGTGCGCTCGGTTGGACAGGGATCAGGTGTGTTGACGTGCTGTTCGCTCCTGATTGGACAGCAAGGAGAGCCTGGTAAAGCGCTAGTTCAGTGGAGAAGCTGTGAATGGGAATGCGCTGTAAAGCGCTAGTCAGTGGAGGAGTCGTGATTTGGAACGTGCTGTAAAGCGCTAGTTCAGTGGAGGAGTTGTGATTGGGAACGTGCTGTAAAGCACTAGTTCAGTGGCAGGGTGGTTGGTTTGTCGGATCTAAGGGCCCTGTCACACCTTTATGTTTTAGTCAGCAATGGCAACGTATAAAAATGTATGTAAAACGTTGGTGTACGCTGAAATTTTGATGTTTTTTTTTAAAGTTTTGGACGTATTCATAACGAGTTGGACGTATGCATAATGTATTAGTAATGTACACAGAACGTTTTAATGACATATAGATAACTTAGACCAACGAATGATTTGCGTGTTGTCGGCGTTCACAACCGATGCCCAACGATAGTCTAACGTATGCATAGTGTTTCGACTTATGAGTAGCTTACAAGTAACTTGTGTCAACGATCGCATAACGTGCCTACAACTTATTCCCAGCGTATGCGGAACGTGTGAGCCATACGCCGGCATACGTCGTAAAATTTCAAGCATGCTAAAGGCCCGGTCACACCTTGACGTTTTAGCCAGCGATGGCAACATATTAAAATGTATGTAAAACGCTGGCTTATGTTGAACTTTTGATGTTTTTTTTTTAAAGATTCGGACGCATTCATAGCGACTTGGTCTTATGTATAACGCATTGGTAACGGACACAGAACGTTTCGTTGTGTTATAGATAACTTATACCAACGAATGCTGAACCTGTTGTCGGCCTACACAACCGATGCCCAACGATAGTTGGGCTGACCTATTAAAAGGCTGATGCACAACGATTCGAATCATAACTGCCGTAGAAATGGAAGTGTCAACATCGCAGTCACACCTTGGCGATCTTGCCAGCGTATGCCGACCTAAGAAAAATGTGTCTAAAACGTTGGGGCACGTCAAATACGGTCTGAGTAAGTTTGGTATATGTGAGTAGAACGCTAAAGTATGCTATCATACGTCGTAGTAAGTAGAGTACGTCAAGAAATTTTAAACATGTTCAAAATTTTATGACGTACTCGGCGTATGACACACGTTCCGCATGCGATGGGGATAAGTTTTACACACGATATGCGGACGCTTACACACGTCCACAAAGGCTACTTATAAGCTACTCATAAGTCGAAACACGTCGTGGTAATGTCTTTTTTACGCGAAACTTATTTCTAACTTATGTTTGACGTGCTTTGAACCAATTCTTTACGTAGTCCCAACACACATCAACGTATGTAGACGTATTCCAATCACGTCTTCCGGTCAACAAAAAAAAAATAAATGAACGTGTTTCTAGCTTACAACTGCCATATAAAGACGTGTTCCCAGCGGTTTTGGGAATTGGTATATAAAAATGCTGCTCATAAAAGGGGAACCCAACAGTGTTTTCGAGTCCTTTTTGAGTTGATGTCCATGTCAGCAGTAACAGTATCAGTATCAGTATCAGTATTAGTATTAGTATTAGTAGTAGTTTGTTCATGTTGGCAGTAGTAGGTGAGTGTGAGGGGGAGGGTGTGGGTTATGATGGATCGTCCTTGCGTCCGCGTGTCCACGGGTAGGAGACATCTTTTCACCATTGTTCGAAGTTCTTCGCGGCTAATTTTTTATGGGGCTTTTTCAACAATGAGCTATAGCTTGTTTTTACGATTTAGGTCTATTCATAACGGGTTGGACAAATGCACAATGAACTAAAAATGTGTATAGAGCGCTTTGATTACTTATAGATACGATATACCAACGAATAATTATCGTGAAGCCGGCATTCACAAACTACGCCCAACGATAGCCTAACTTATCCATATCATGCGGCAGTTTATCTTTGCCGGTGACGTAGGGTTTGCTATTCATAGGCTGCCACTCAACGATTTAAATGGCTGCATCTCCACTATTGAAAGTAGACGCTTGCGCTCAACAATTGGATTTTTTTTACACTCAACGACTTTTAAACGGTACCACTCAGCTATTTTCATTGTTTACAATGAACGATTTAAATTGCTGTCACTCGCCTTTGTTTTTTGACGCTGGGGTTTTGAAATTTGAAGCCTTTCTTCAGAATGTGTTAAAACGCTCAAACTCGACTATTTTAAATAGTCGCTGCCGATGGACAAATGGAATCATAGCCAAGCTAGACATTGAAGTGTGAACATCCTCGTCATGCCAAAGAAAAGTTTGAAGAATGCTGCAAATAAGTGTCCTGGCCGTGGCCGTGGACGCTGACGCAAGGACGATCCATTATACCGACGTCTTTCAGCCTATGAGTAACTTAAAAGTAACGTCTGTCGATGTGTGGCAACGATCGCGTAACGTGCCAACAATACGTTAATCATAGGTTAGAAATAAGTTTCGGGTACGCTAAACATTACCTCGGCGTGTCTCAACTTATGATTAACTTACAAGTAGCATGTGTTGACGTCTGTCAACGATCGCAGACCGTACATACAACTTGTGGCCAGCGTAGTGGAACGTGTGAGTCATACGCCGGCATACGTCGTGAAATTTCAAGCATGAAAAAATTTGAGGACAACCGAAAAGTACAACGTTTAAAGCCAGCATACAACGACATATGGCAGTGTTTTTCAGCGTGCTCTCAATGTTATCAAAACTTACCCATAACGTATTCAACGTGTGCCAGCGTTTTAGAAAAAAAATTCAAAAATCGGCATACGTTGGCTAAAACGTCAAGGTGTGACCGGGCCTTAAAATTTGCGGACAACCGCAAAGTACAACGATTAAAGCCAGCGTACTACGACGTATGGCAGTGTTTTTCAGCGTGCTCTTAACGTATATACAACCTACCCATAATGCATTCGACGTGTGCCAGCTTTTCAGACAAATTTTTCATAAATCGGCATACGCTGGCTAAATTGTCAAGGTGTGACAGCCCCTTAATGATTTAAAGACCTGACTATAAAACAACTTTGCAGGACACGTACATTTAATTACCCATTATACAAGGGGACGGGACCATAACTACAAACACATACTTACCGATATAACTGATCTTTGGGACCTGAATGTTGAGTGCTCATGGTTTCCAAATTCATAACACTATCACTGTCTACTCTGTTGAATAATTCAGACACTTATTTTATCTCTACCTTTCAGTATCTTAAACATCTCCATCATATCTTCTCACAACCGCCTCCTTTCTCGTGTATAAAGCCCTGTCGCCTTCAGCCGCTCCTCATAACTGAGTCGAGTTCGGCCGGGAATCAATCTCGTAGCCCGACACTGAACCCTGTCCATGGCATATATGTCCTTCCGGAACTGTGGTGACCAAAACGGCACACAATATTCTCGATGTGGTCCTCACTAAATTCCTGTACAATGTTAACTCCACCTCTTTTGATATAGTATATGCATGATCCCCCTCTGAATACAACATAAACACTATATGTTTTACCCTATAGCTGCCTGGCCCTGTGCTGCCTGCTTACCGCCCGTATCTATGACCACACCCAGATCCTTCTCCTATGTGAAACGCTCCAACATTACCCGTTACATCCGGTAATTGGGTCGCCGAAATAGGTGACCCTTATTGTCAGTAATTCTGTCTGTTTGTTTGTTTGTTTGGATGTTTGTTCGTTTGTCATCAGCATAATTGGTAGTAAACATGGGCGGATTTTGATCAAACTCGGGTGGTAGGTACATCTTATGACTTAGTGCTTTGGAAATTGTGATGGTTGCTAGGGACGCTTTGGTTCCCTAGCAACAACCGTAAAACCTTCAAAATCGGTACCGTTCACGCAAAATCAATTCCGAAAGGCATTATCCGACGTAGGGTTATGAAATTTGGCACAAATGATCTCCAGGTGATGCTCTATCAAATACATTCCATGTTTTATGATATATGGAATACTTTACCCGCAGCGCCCCCTAATAATACACAATTAGGGTATGCGCAAAAATTGGCGAAAATTGAAGGCCCCCTCGCGACTAGGTGAGTGCATCGATACGAATGAAACGTTGCAGGTTCATGGTACTCAATGAGTACAACTTTGCCTCAGGACAAATTGACTGATTTCGCTTAGGTCAGGGGTCAAAGGTCAATTAGTGCAAAAATCGATAATATGCGAGAGCTGGAGGTGCCTTCGTGCCAAATGCTACTCCTCTTAGGGTTATGGTCGGATGGTCATGAAAATTCACACTAATCGTCTGGAATACATTGTGCACAAACAATGTATGCCAGATTTTCGATTTAGATCTTTGTTCACTCACAGCACCCCCTCGAACTTTGGGGATTTCCGATTTCAAACCGCATTTTCGGTACTTTTCATTCAAATGGATACCGAGTAGTTATCAGGAGATGGAACTGGATGAGATTTGATATGCATAATCTTAAGGTGATTCCCTATCCGCTATATGACATCCATTTTGCTCTATATCTTATAGTTTCCATGCTCGGCCACCCATCGCCACCTACCGGCTTGCCTCTATTTTCATCGTTCTTTCCCATCCCCAACAACTTGCACTTGGTCAGGTTAAATTACAACTGCCAGTCTTTTGCCCAATCCATGCAAGTATCAATACTTTCCTGAATCTAATCACCATCCCCTCTGCTATCCACCTTACCTCCAAGCTTTGTGTCATCCGCAAATTTGGAAAGCTTTCTCTTCACCCCATTATCCAAATCGTTGATGTAAATTTTGAACAGTAATGGTCTGAGTACTGATCCCTGAGGTCCCCGCGACTTACATCCTCCCAACAAGACATCCTCCCACTCACAGCCACTCTTTGCTTCCTATCACAAAGCCAGTTTGCAATCCAATTAGCTACCTGACCAGCCACTCCACAAGCCCTCACTTTGGCGAACAACCTCCGATATGGTGCCTTATCAAATGTCTTCTTAAAGTCGAGACAAACTATGTCCACTGCCTTTCCGTTATCCACCCAATCAGACACTGCTTCAGAGAACTTGAGAAGATTTGTTAAACAGGAACTACCTTTGCTAAACCCATGCTGACTACCTTTAATTAGTTTGTATTTGTTTAAATGGTTCCTCATCCGGTCTTTAGTTAATGTTTCCAACACCTTCCCCACAACTGAAGTCAACCTAATAGGTCTATAGTTTCCCAATTCTTCTCTGGATCCTTTCTTAAATGATGGTGTTACATTTTCTACTCTACAATCCTCCGGTACCTGTCCTGACTCCAGTGAACTATTGAAAATATCCGTTAACATCTGGCTTACCTGCTCAGCCACCTCCATCAACACTCTCGGTTGCATACTATCTGGAGATGGAGCCTTATCTTCTCTTCGATTTCCTAGCTGTTCCTTTACCTCCTCCACTCCAACCTGGATCTTCTGTAAAAGCCCCTCCTCACCTCCTCAATAGATAACCTCAGCTATTGGCAATTCTCCTGACTATTCTTGTGTAAAAGTTGAAGAAAAATACCTGTTTAATAAGCCTGCCATCTCACTATCATCACAAACCACTCTCCTGGTGCTATTCCTCAATGGGCCCACACTGGTCCTAACCTGTTCTTTTCCCCTGATATATTTAAATAAAGCCTTGCTATTATGTTTAATATTCTTAGCCACATCCTTCTCGTGGTCTCTTTTGGCTTGCCGAGTTATTTTCTTCAGTTGCCTCTGTTTATTCTGATAGTGATATAAATCTAACTCCAGTCCTGTTATTTTAAACCTAATACATTCCTTTTGCTTCTCCTTCATAGCGTTCCTTATCTCACTACTCAACCACCCTGGTCTCTTTCTACTTCTAGTTTGACACCTCATTGGAATGTACTTACTCTGCACTCTACACATTTACTCCTTGAAGGTTTCTCATTTCTCTGATGCTGATTGTCCTGTTGTTAGAGTCTCCCAATATACATCACCCAATTCCCTCCTCATACCCTCAAAGTTTGCCTTCCCGAAATATAATAACCTTACCGTACTATCCTGAACTATAACCCTCAACAGAATCTTTGCACACACAATGTTATGGTCACTTGGTCCTCAATGCTCCCCGACCTCCACCTCATCCACCATATTGGGATCGTTACTTAAAAGGAGGTCGAACACTGCACTCCCCTTCATGGGCTTTTCTACAAACTGGGTTAAAAAAGAATCTTGGAATAAAACTAGGAAATCCTCATCCGCTCTTCCCTTTCCCTGTTCCTGGACCAAATCTATCCCTGCAAGTTAAAATCCCCCATAATCAATACTCTTCCCTTACCACATGCCCTTTTGAATTCTTCATGTACTCCTCCTTCCTCCTCTTCCTTCCCACCCAGAACCCCATAAAACCATCCTACCAGTATCTTACTGTTTTTACAATCTCTAATCTCTACCCACACAGAATCCTCAACATTTGCTCATTCCTTAATGTCACCCCTTTCTCTTGATGTAATGCTGTCCTTTACCCAGATTGCTACTCCTACTCTTATTCTCTCCCAATCACACCGATACACCTTGGAGCCTTCTATAATCTTGTCCTCCAGTTACTCTCCGAAAACGATGTCTCACACTGCAACTATATCGTACTCCTCGCTATCAACTTTGGCTACAAGCTCTTTCATCTTATTATTTAAACTTCTGGCATTGGTATGGAATATATTTAACTTTTCCCTTCTTGAAATTCTATTTTCCTGCCAGGCCTTACTCATCCCAATTAATTCGTCCATTCCTTCCTTTATAACTTCCCCACGCTCCGCTGAACGAAAAAAGCCTGAATTCCTTCCTCAATTCCCACTGCAAACCTTGCTGCCCCCTTTCTATTTAACACACGGCCATCGTTCTGGAAACACTCCCTTTGTCCCATAAATGATTTCCACTGCTTCCTAAATGTAAAAAAACTTCCTCCCTACACCATTCTTCCAGCCATTGGTTGACGTCCATTGCTCTGCTCATAATTTCTATATTGTTTCCTAATCTTGGGAAGATCCCAGAAAACATAACCTCACAACCCTTTGCTTTCAGCCGCTTTGCTGTCTATTTTTCAAAACTTCTGAGTAAACTTTCCCTGAATCATTCACACCGAGGTGTACCACAACCAACTTCTTCCTGCCATGACCCGATACAATATCGTTTACCCTTCCTTCAATGTCCCTAACTCCCGCTCCTTCAAAACTACACAGAATTCTGCGTCTGTAATCCTTCCTGCAGAATGAAGAATCTACATATTTAATCATCTCATCACCAATAAAAACTGTCTCCCACACCTCATTTCTACTAATTTATATTGCTGCACATCTGCCGCTGCCAGCACCCGCTGCACATCCGCCGCTGCCCCTCGCCCGCTGCACCTTGGCAGCTGCCCGCGCCCACTGCACCTCGGCCACTGCCTGTGCCCGCTGCACCTCCTCCGCTGCCCATGCCCGCAGCACCTCCGCCGCTGCCCCTCTGCCCGTGCCTGCTGCACCTCTGCAACTGCCCGTGCCCGCTGCACCTCCGCAACTGCCCACGCATGCTGCACCTCTGCCACTGCCCGTGCACGCTGCACCTCCACCACTGCCCATGCATGCTGCACCTCCGCCGCTGCCCACGCACGCTGCACCTCCACCGCTGCCCGCACACGCTGCAACTCCGCCGCTGCCCGTGCCCACTGCACCTCCACAACTGCCCACGCCCGCTTCACCTCCGCACCACACACACACACAATATGTCTCTGCTTCATCTCCTGTTGAACCCCCACCTTCATGTGGAAACAGAAGGCAACAACAGCAACTCCCACATACACTGATGAGCCAAAACATTATGACCACCTGCCTAATATACTGTTGGTCCTCCGTGTCCCGCCAAAACAGCGCCAACCCGCCGAGCCATGGACTCTGAAAGACCCCTGAAGGTGTCCTGTGGTATCTGGCACCAAAACATTAGCAGCAGATCCTTCAAGTCCTGTAAATTGCGAGGTGGAGCCACCGTGGATCGGACTTGTCGGTCCAGCACATCCCACAGATGCTCAATCGGATTGAGATCTGGAGAATTTGGAGGCCAGGGCAACACCGTGAACACTTCATCATGTTTTTTCCTCAAATTAACAGTCGATCGAGTTTTTACTTTTGGTTGGAAGCACCTTCTTTAAAATGTGTAATCCCAACAGCCCCAATCTTATGATTATATATATATATATACTTATAGATGTAGAAAACAAAGAACCCACTTAGATAAAAAAGTAAAAGTAGATATGGAAGCAAATAAATAAATAAATTCTATTTATAAAATGCATTATAAATAAGCATTAAAATAATTTGTTGGTGGTTGCTGGGATATGCAGTGCTGCATGTTAAAATCGGTTGTTAAAGACAGTGTAAATATTTGAATGACAGTTTGAGTCTATGGTTAGATGGAGGTGCTGTGTCATGGACATGTCTACAAGGTAAAGTGTTTATCACTTGATATACTTACTGTATTATCATATAAAGTGATGTATGTAATGATTAAAGTTAGTCACATGCAGTAATACTTAAAATAAAAGTGATAATGAATTAAGTTTGAATAAGGACATTGTGTTGTGTTGACTGACTGTCTGGACACAACTTTGACATTGTGGGTCCATTAATGTTGAGTAACTTACTGATGTGGACCTGCGACCACGGTTGTGGATCCGCCGTTTGGAGAGGTTCTGGGCTGAAAGGATTGAAACCTTGATGATAAACGGTGCCAGGCTGATGAGGCAGGCAGTTGAGAAATCAGTAAATTACTTGTATGTCAAGGTTTTTACTTCAAATAAAATAGCTTTTATAAGTATTGAACAGTACATAATATACGTGTGTTTGCGTTTATTTATGCGTGTATGTTTGTATATGTATGTTTGTGTATATATATATATATATATATATATATATATATATATATATATATATATATATATATATATATATATATACACATACATACATACATACATACATACACGACTGGTCAAAAGTTTTAGAACACTGCAATTTTTCAGTTTTTACTGAAATTTAAGCAGTTCAAGTTCAGGGAATAACCTGAAATGGTACAAAGCTAAGCAATAAACTGCCAGTGGTTAAAAAAGTTTAGGTTTCAAAAAAACTGAAAAATAATGAAAATTTCAGATTTGTTAAAAAGGCCCTTTTCAGGGAACAAGTAATGGGGTCGCAACTGCAGTTGTTCTGCAGCAATGGAAGCATATAAAGCCTTGAAAGTTGATGCAAACAATTCCTGCAGGTGTCCCAACTTTCGTTGATTAGTTACAAACCCTCTGTCTGTATAAAAGCAGTGTTGGAACAGCTTGTGTTGCTGCACCCTCTGAAGCATTATTTGGACAATATTGCACTGCAGGAAGTAGTATATTGCTATCATAATGTGAGAAAAAGGCAATTAACAAAGGAAGACAGACAGACCATTATAACCCTTAAAAGTGTCGGTCTTTTCTTTAGAGACATTAAAAAGAAAGCAAGGTGTCAGTGAATAAAGTTTCCTCCACCATCAAAAGGCACTTAGAAACTGGAGGAAACGCTGACAGGAAGAGGTCTGGCAGACCCAAAGCCACAACACAATCAGAAGACAAGTTTCTGAGAGTCAATAGCTTGCGTGATAGACAACTCACAGGCCAACAGCTTCAAGCACAACTTAACACTGGTCGAAGTAAGGAAGTCTCAATTTCAACTGTGAAGAGAAGACTTCGAGCTGCAGGTTTGACAGGTCAAGTGGCAGGAAGAAAGAAATTTTCCAAGATGGAAAAATAAGAAAAAGAGGCTTGCCTGGGCTATGAAGCACCGCCAGTGGACGACTGAAAACTGGAAGAAGGTCTTATGGACCGAAGAATCAAAATTTGAAATCTTCGGTTTATCACGCAGGGTTTTTGTACGCTGTCGAGGAGGGGAAAGGATGTGGTTCCTCAGTGTGTGACACCAACTGTCAAACATGGAGGAGGAAGCGTGATGATCTGGGGCTCTTTTGCTGTATCCAGAGTCGGTGACTTGCACAAAGTGACTGGCATCCTGAACCAAAAGGGCTACCACAGCATTTTGCAGCGCCATGCAATACCCTCTGGTCTATGCCTAGTTGGTCAGGGGTTCATCCTATAGCAAGATAATGACCCAAAACATACCTCCAGGCTATGTCAGAACTACCTTAGAAGAAAGGAGCAAGACGGTAGGCTTCAAATCATGGAATGGCCAGCACAGTCTCCAGACTCCAGATCCTATAGCAAGATAATGACCCAAAACATACCTCCAGGCTATGTCAGAACTACCTTAGAAGAAAGGAGCAAGACGGTAGGCTTCAAATCATGGAATGGCCAGCACAGTCTCCAGACTTACACCCCATCAAGCTGGTTTGGGATTAACTGGACAGAAGGGTGAAAACAAAGCAACCTACAAGTGCAACACATTTGTGGGAACTTCTGCAACAGTGTTGGGAAGAGCTTTCCGAACAATATTTGAATTCCATTGGAGAAAGAATGCCACGAGTATGTTCGACTGTTATATCTGCAAAAGGTGGCTGCTTTGACGAGTCCAAATTTTCGATTAAATTTTGTTCAACAAAACGATTCCATGATTTATTTTTTATCTGAAATTGTATATTTGTTCTACGCTTTAATTTCAGAATACATTGAAACAATAAACTGCTTAAAGTTCAGTAAAAACTGGAAAAATGGGGGTGTTCAAAAACTTTTTACTGGTAGAGTATGTACGTAAGTTTGTGTGTGTGCATGTGTGCATGTGCGCACATATTGTTATGTCTGGCTTCCTTCTTGGGACTACGGTGCAGTAATCAGTCTTTATTTTGATTATGACAAGAACCATACATACTTATTCCTGCACGAGTAAAAGTCACCATATTAATGCCCAACTCTCTTAATAAAACCTCGACATAAAACTTTTTACAAACCACGACAAAATTATTTGCCGCCTTATCCGCTGGAGCTATTACATAGCAATCATGGAGATCCCAAATGTCTTTACAAACACTTGGCTTGTTCGATACTGATTTAGACCGACCCAGTTAAAACAAGTCACGACTACTAAAAAACTTAATCCTCTTGTCCAGGACTTCCACATCTCTGTTAAACTATGCATTAAAACCATTTAGAGATTACAAAATATGCACCAAGTTTAAGTTAACAAAATTAGGCACACAATCTACAACTGAAGACCTAATGCAGCTCCAAGGTTGAGTTACTGGTTCCCCATATTTAGCTCACATTTTCATCAGATCCCTAATTTCACGATTACTAATGATATTCAAATCCCCAGAAATTACATGTCTACAACGACCAGATAAAAAGGGGAAAACAAACATGCAGTCTGGTTCCAAAATGTCCTTTACTATATCTGCACTGAGTTTTTAAAAATTTACCATAATTAAATACAAGGATTGCCCTATGGTCTTAGTGAAAGTGAAAATATACCTTCAATGGGATTCGCTCCCTAACTTTATCTAGTAATAAACTCTCCACACTAGTATCCCTAAAAATAGAATGAAGCCAAAGCCTGTCTCCCTGCTTGCTGGAAAAGTCACAAGTTAAGAACTCACAGATCCCAAAAACTTTGGGAATAGTCTTCTTCAGCAGAAACCTGCTACAAAAAGGTTCAATCAAAAACGAGCAAATGCTGTATGAACCTGCTAAACTCAGGAGAATATTAGCTAAGACTTCTTTCGAACATGACCTCAAAAGAACATAAAAATCATGAAAAACCTTTCTTTCATAAAATATAGAATTATGGGATAATAACCCAGTCTCTCTCCATGAACAATTATATAATCATTGGATTATAACCCAGTCCCTTTCCAGAAACAATAATATAGTAATATGAACACAGGAAGTGTTGGATTTGTTTCCATGATATCTTAAACTAATTGTATAAAAATGGAGTTTATTTATAAACCCAATGATGGGAATTCACAAATCCATGTCCGGAGGAGGAGGAGGAGGAGGAGGAGAATGAGGAGGAGGAGGAGGAGAATGAGGAGGAGGAGGAGGAGGAGGAGGAGGAGGAGGAGGAGGAGGAGAAGAAGAAGAACAAAACCCTCAATAACTATAAAACTCACTGAAGAATCTCCAAGTTGTTGATGTTCTTCAGGTCCCTCAGGATAGGCCCAGACCTGGTACTCATGTTACATTCCTTTAACCTGTGAAGAGACAAAAACTCCAAGGAGTGAAACAAAGAGCCATCAGTAGAAAGTTGTAGATAAATGAGTTATATTGGAAGGTTCTTTGTTCCAAGATAAGAGATGATTAAACAAGAAGGCATCTGGCGGTAGCCTGATAGGTATGGCGGAAATCATGCAAATGACGTCACCATCACCTTGACATTTGACATACATATATCATCCAAAAACATTGACAGCCTCGCTTTTGTCCTTCGGAATGCTCTGGTAAAGTTTGACAAAGACAGCTAAAAGCGTCTGTGAGTTATTGCACATACATACATACATACATACATACATACAAACATACTACAGGTCAAAAGTTTAAGAACACCCGCATTTTTCCAGTTTTTACTGAAATGTAAGCAGTTCAAGTCCAGTGAATAACCTGAAATGGAACAAAGCTAAGCAGTAAACTGCCAGTTGTTAAAAAAAAGTTTAGGTTACTAAAAAGTGAAAAATGTAAATTTCAGAGTTGTTAAAAAAGGCCCTTTTCAGGGAACAAGTAATGGGTTAGCAACTGCAGCTGTTCTGCAGCAATGGAAGTAAATTAAGCCTTGAAATTTGATGCAAACAATTCCTCCAGGTGTCCCAACTTTTGTTGATTAGTTACAAACTCTCTGTCTGTATAAAAGCAGTGTTGGAACAGACTGTGTAGCTACACCCTCTGGAGCATTACTTGGACAATATTGCACTGCAGGAAGTAGTATATTGCTATTATAATGGCGAGAAAAAGACAATTAACAAAGGGAGACAGACAGACCATAACGACCCTTGAAAGTGTAGGTCTTTCCTTGAGATAAATTGCAAAGAAAGGCCAAGATATCAGTGAGTACAGTTTCCTACACCATCAAAAGGCACTTGGAAACTGGAGGAAACTGACAGGAAGAGGTCTGGCAGACCCAAAACCACAACACAATCAGAAGACAAGTTTCTGAGAATCAACAGCTTGCGTGATAGGCGGCTCACAGGACAACAGCTTCAAGCACAGCTTAAAACTGGTCGAAGTAAGGAAGTCTCAGTTTCAACAGTGAAGAGAAGACTTCGAGCTGCAGGTTTGACAGGTCGAGTGGCAGTAAGAAAGCCATTGCTAAGATGGCAAAATAAGAAAAAGAGGCTTTCCTGGGCCATGAAGCACCACCAGTGGACTATGAAAACTGGAAGAAAGTCTTATGGACCAATGAATCAAAATTTGAAATATTCGGATCATCATGCAGGATTTTTGTACGCTGTCGAGGAGGCGAAAGGATGGTTCCTCAGTGTGTGACACCAACTGTCAAACATGGAGGAGTAAGCATGATGATCTGGGGCTCTTTTGCTGGATCCAGAGTGGGCGACTTGCACAGAGTGACTGGCACCCTGAACCAAAAGGGATACCACAGCATTTTGCAGCACCATGCAATACCCTCTGGTCTATGCCTCATCGGTCAAGGGTTCATCCTACAAGATAACGACCCAAAACATACCTCCAGGCTATGTCAGAACTAACTTAGAAGAAAAGAACAAGACAGGAGGCTTCAAATCATGGAATGGCCTGCACAGTCTCCAGACTTAAACCCCATCGAGCTGGTTTGAGATGAACTGGACAGAAGGGTGAAAGCAAAGCAACCTACAAGTGCAACACATTTGTGGGAACTTCTGCCTCAGTGTTGGGAAGAACTTTCCGAACAATATTTGATTTCCATTGTAGAAAATGCCACGAGTATGTTGAACTGTTTTATCTGCAAAAGGTGGCTACTTTGAAGTCAAAATTTAGATTAAATTTTGTTCAACAAAACGATTCCATGATTTCTTTTTTATCTGAACTTGTTTATTTGCTCTGTGCTTTAATTTCAGAGTACATTGACACATTAAACTGCTTAAATTTCAGTAAAAACTGGAAAAATGGGGGTGTTCTAAAACTTTTGACTGGTAGTATACATAGCCTATAGAAAGTCTACACCCCGTTTCAACTTTTTCATCTTTTGTTGACTTATAGCCTGGAATGAAATTGCATTAAATCAGTCTTTTCCATCTATATTTACACATCGTAACCCACAACTTCCAAGTGAAAAACAATTTCGACAAATTTCAGAAAATTAATTAAAAATACAAAACTCGAATATCTTGGTTGGATAAGTGTCCACCTCCCCCTTATTTTACAATTATAAATTAGCTCAGGTGTAACCAATCACCTTCAAAATCACACACCATGTTAATTGGCCTCCACCTGTGATAAATTGTAGTGATTGTGATTATTTCAGAATAAAATCAGCTGTTCCTGTATGTTTCTTCTACTGGGTAGAGCATTTCACAGCAAAGACTCAACCATGAACATCAAGGAACTTTCAAATAACCTCCTGAATAAAGTTGTTGAAAGGCACAGATCAGGGGAAGGATATAAAACTATTTCAAAGGCCTTGAATATCCCTTCAAGCAGTCAAGACAATCATTAAGAAGCAGAAGGCGTATGGTTACCACCAAGACCCTGCCTAGATCAGGCTGTCCCTCCAAAATGGATGACAAAGCAAGGATGAGACTGATCAGAGAGGCCACCAAGAGGCCAATAGCAACTTTGAAAAAGCTATAGGCCTTTATGGCAAAGACTGGTCACTGTGTGCATGCGACAACAATATCCCAAACACTCCACAAGTCTGGCCTGTATGGTAGGGTGGCAAGAAGGAAGCCAATACTCAAAAAAGCCCACCATGAGTCCCGTTTGGGGAATGCAAAAAACCACTTCAGAGATTCTGAAGCCATGTGACAAAAAGTTGAATGGTCTGATGAAACCAAGATGGAACTTTTTGGCCTAATAGCAAAATGTTCCATTTGGCACAAACCCAACACAGCACATCACCTGAAGAACACCATCCCTACTGTGAAACTTTGTGGTGCAGCAGCATCATGTTATGGGGATGTTTCTCATCAGCAGGGACTGGGACACTTGTCAGGATGGAAGGGAAAATGGATGGAGCAAAATGTAGAAAAATCCTGGAGGAGCACCTGCTGACGTCTGCAAGAAAGATGAAATTTGGACGGAAGTTCACCTTTCAGCATGACAATGATCCGAAGCACACAGACAAAGCTACACAGAAGTGGCCAAGGAAGAAAAAGCTAAATGCCTTTGAGTAGCCCAGTCAGAGCCCAGACTTTGAATCCAATCAAAAATCTGTGGCATGACTTGAAGATTGCTGTCCATTAACACTCCCCACACAACTTGACTGAGCTTGAACAGTTTTGTACAGAAAAATGGACAAATATTACCCAATCAAGGTGTGCGAAGTTGGTGCAGACCTATCCCAACAGACTCACAGCTGTAATTGCTGTCAAAGGTGCTTCCACCAAGTATTAACTCGGGGGGGAGGGGGAGGGGGGACACATATCCGCCCAAGATATTCTCATTTTGTATTTTGAATTTTCTGAAATATGTGGAATTTCTTTCTAACTTGGAAGTTGTGGGTTATGATATGTAAATAAAGGTAGAATAAGTCTGATTTAATGCAATTTAATTCCAGGCTCTAAGGAAACAAAATGTGAAAATTTTGAAAGGGGGTGTAGACTACACTATAGGCACCTTTTATATAAAGCTCATTCTAACCACTGTGATTCACTGACTGACTCACTAACTGACTGACTGACTGATATGAAAGATCAGTACCTTCCGGGTGATGGAGAAAGCTGAAATTTTGCAGGCTGATGGACATTGAAACAGATACACCGGGGAAAAAAATAATCACAGAACTGTCGGAAAGCATCCGTAAATGAAAATATAAATAAATGGGGAAAAAAATAAATGAAAATAAATAAATTAAAAATCAAATGCAGGTGAGCAACCTGAGACAATGGGGAAAGCAGAGTTCGTTGTTGCTTACAATGTGTAAGCATATACCGCGATTACATCACAAACATCTACTGTTTATATAATGGAGCAAGTGTATGTGATTATGCATATATGTACAGTGGGGAGAACATGTATTTGATACACTGCCGATTTTGCAGGTTTTCCCACTGACAAAGCACGTAGAGGTCTATAATTTTTATCATAGATACAATTCAACTGTGAAAGACGGAATCTAAAACAAAAATCCTGAAAATCACATTGTATGATTTTTAATAATGAATTTGCATTTTATTGCATGAAATAAGTATTTGATCACCTACCAACCAGTAAGAATTCCAGCTCTCACAGACCTGATAGTTTTGTCTTTAAGAAGCCCTCCCATTCTCCACTCATTACCTGTATTAACTGCACCTGTTTGAACTCGTTATCTGCATAAAAGACAGCTGTCCACACTCAATCAATCAGACTCCAACCTCTCCACAATGGGTAATACCAGAGAGCTGTCTAAGGACATCAGGGACAAAATTGTAGACTTGCACAAGGCTGGTATGGGCTACAGGACAATAGACAAGCAGCTTGCTGAGAAGGCAACAACTGTTGGCACAATTATTAGAAAATGGAAGAAGTTCAAGACAACAGGCAATCTCCCTCGGTCTGGGGCTCCATGCAAGATCTCACCTCGTGGAGCCTCAATGATCATGAGAAAGGTGAGGGATCAGCCCAGAACTACACGGCAGGACCTGGTCAATGACCTGAAGAGAGCTGGGACCACAGTATCAAAGAAAACCATAAGTAACACACTACG